>NW_023270763.1:17691042-17760401 GCF_011800145.1 Mirounga leonina | reverse complement strand
AAAGAAAGAAAGAAAGAAAGAAAGAAAGAAAGAAAGAAAGAAAGAAAAAGAAGAGGTCAATTTCATGCTGGGAGTAATGGAAGCCCTGGGTCCTTTCCTCTAAGATTTTCTTGGCTCTGCTCTCCTCAGTGGATCAGCCTTGTCCTCAAGATGGCTGCCAGGAACAGCCAGGACCACAAATGTCCAAGTTCACATCCAGCAAGACAGAGCACCTTATCTCACATCCTTTCTCATGGCAATAAACTTTATCCTACTGGTCCTAATTGGCCCAGGCCTGTCCATCCCTGAGCTAGCCACTGTGGAGGAGGATGGAATTGCTATGATTGGCTTTGAGAATCCTCCCCTAGAGTTGATTTCAACTCCTCAGGATAAAGTGGATGTGTTGGAGTCCCCACATGTTCAGCATACCTCCATCACCAAGCTGGAGCTAATATCAAATTGAATATACACAGAACACCTGGCACATAAGGCATGCAATCAATCACAGCTATTATTAATTTTTGTCCAGGGATTTTTGTCCAAGTCAACTAAATAACACTTTGTTATTAATATTAATCTCAAGCCTGGCTACTCCAAAAAAAAAAAAAAAAAAAGATTTAAGACTGCTATTACTTTTTGTTGGCACTGCAGAGATGGCCCCCATCCATCTCCTCCTGCCCATTCCTATTGCTCCCGCTTTGGTCCCATTCATTCAGTTATTCATTCAACAAACATTCAGTGAGTATCAACTTTATGCCAGGTCTTTTCCTAAAGACTGAAAATTCCAAAATGAATAAGATTCGGGCAAATCGTTCACTGCCTCATAGCAGAAACAGCCACCCTAACAATTCCAGCACAAGAAGGCGCTATAGTAGAGGTGTGTGCAAACCTAAGTGTACAAGGAAGAGGGGGAAGGAGCAACTAGCTATGAAGGGAGGAGTGGTTGGAAGGTTGAACAAAGATGGTAACATTTTCATTGGGTCTTGCTGGATGAACAGAGGTTCGCTGCAGAGGCCCCACTCCCCTTCCCACTCCAAGCTCTCCTATGGCATTAAGACTCTTTCCGTTGCAAGTGATGAGTTTGCAACTCTGGAATTGGAACTCTTTAAGAGGGGAAAAGGGATTTTATTGTCTCATATAAGAGAATCATCCAAAGGTTTACATAGATTTCAGACATGGCTGCATGCAGAGTCTGAAATGTCATCACAGAACTCAGTTTCTCTCCATTTCTTGGTTCTGATTCCTTGACCAGGGGTCCTTGATCCGCACTGTTGCCCCTGGCATATCCCAACTGGAAGGCTGGCAGAGAAGAAAGCTACAAGTGTTCCAGAGAAATAATCCCCTTGGCTTTGATTGGATCACTCCTGAGCCAATCACTGTGACCAGGGGAATGTGATGCTCTGATTGGCTGGACCTCAGTCACATGCTCCACCCTAATTTCCAGAATAGCTCTTTCTATGGCTAAAATCTCTCAGAGCCCCACCACAGCTCTGTGAGGCCATCAGAGCCTGAGGAATTCTCTCATTTTCCATGCGAGGAAGCTCGTTGTTTTCTCAAGAGGCATAGATGTATCACTCAATATGGATTTAATGAAAAAAGAAAGAAGGGATGAACATCTGGCACCCTCTGTAGGTGATAGGAACATTCTCTGTTTAACATGGCATTCAAGGCCTTTGAAGGTCTTTGAACTGGCTGGTTGAGTTTTTACTTTTTTTATGTACGTGGATGGCCTTGAGCAGGTCAGCTAAACTCTCTGTACCTCAGTTTCCTCATCCGTAAAATGGGAACAGTACTAGTACCCATTTGGTCCATTAGGTACCTCTATCAGTCGGGTTCTATCAGGAAATTCTAGTTAGAATTTGAAGAATTGACAAGGGAGCTATTTTTAAAGGGTTGTAAGGAAACCCTACAAAAGATTATACAGTATCCCCAATCTAGTAACAGCAGGACTATGAGGACCCCTAGGCCTGAAGGGGCAAGACGAGGCACCCTTGCCAAAACCTCTCTAGGGAGAATGGTGCAAGAACACCAGCTGAGGGGGTGTTCCTGCAGGGAGGAAGCCAGTAGAACAAATACCCTGAACTCACTCTCTTCCCTCTCTCTATCTCCTGCTGGGGCTCCCCATTGGACTGATCCATCCAGAAGCCAGAGAGCAAGGGAGCATGGTGATGTAGTTGCTGGGGCCAATGTCCTGAACACAGAGAAGGGGGAATGGGACTCGAGAGGTGCACATGGAAGAGATCCAACAGAGCATTACCATTACTGTGGCAAAGCACGCGAAGCACTTAGAACTATGGCTGGCACATCAAAAAGATGTTCAATAAGGTTTAGTTATTAATTATTGATTATTGTTTCCCTCCGAGTCACAGCCCACCTTACCTCTTGCTCTCCCTCTGCAAGCCCACCAAGCTAGACTTCTCATGGCTCCTAGGCTCTTCCATCATTTGGAATGTCCTTTTCCTCATCTCTTCCCTTACATCCCTACTCATCCGAAAGACCTGATTCAAATGCCTCCTCCTGAGTGACCTCCTTGTGTAAACAAATAGCTATTTACAAACATCCACTAATCTGATTAAGGGAGAAATCTTGTCTGAAGTCTTACCTAGTTGTGACATCCACCAGAAATATGCAATAGGAATTATCCATGGGCAGGGCATGATGGGAGAGAGACATCTAATGTTCAGCGATATCTGCCTCGGCTCTCTTCCAAGTACAAGGGAAGTTTATACTTCCCCACTTCTTGCAGTTGGGCAGGACAATGGCAACTGGGTGGAAGTGACTCTGTCACTTCTGGGCCAGAGCATTTCCTTGCCTGTCCAAGTCCCTCTGATTCTGCTCTCCCCTGCCATGGTGACCCCTGAGGCATCATGTTGAGATTGGGGCACCATGAGATGGAGTGACTACATGGGCCTGAACCCTGCCCTCAACCATACCAGGCCAGCAAAATGAGCAAGAAACAAACTTTGTGTTTTGAGGGACTGGGATTTAGGGGTGGTTGGTTACTGCAGCACAACCTGGCCTATCCTGACTAGTACACAAGACTATGTGTGGTAAGTGGTCTACAAAGAAGGGCCCTCACTGAACCATGTCAGAATTCCCATCTTTGTAAGTCCCCTGACCTTGACTCTGGGTTGGCCCTGTGAATTCACTTCTGACCAATAAAATGGAATGAAATAGAACATGATTTTCAAAATTAGGTCTTAAAAAGCTGTACAGTTTTTGTTTGGATTTCTTAGGATATTTTCTTTGGGACAAGCCAGCTAGCACGTAAGAAATCTGATTACCTGAGAACACCAAACTGTGAGAAAGTTCTAGCCAGACATATGGAAAGACCATATGAAAAGAGAGAGTATTGCCTGACCAGCTCCATCCATCACAGTTAGCTCAGCTGAGGCACAGCCACATGAGTGAAGAGGCCATCTTGGACTGTTGAGCCCAGTCATGACTTGGGAAGATCCAGCCCCTGGTACCTCTCTGACTGCAACTGCATGGGAGACTCCAAATGAGAACCACCCAGCTAGGGCCCATCAATGGTGCAGAACTACAAAGGATAATAATGAGTTGTTATTTTAAGTCATTATGTTTGGGGATATAACAATATATAACCAGAACACTATAGTAAGGGTCTGACCTTTAAGGAGACTCATAAGGAGCCATCACAGCTCCTTTCTAGGAGGACTATGAAAAATCAGTTGCCTATAACTCCAATCAGCCGCTGGGCAATCCCCAAACTTAAGACCTGGCCCCTCTCTGTTGACTGGGTCCTTAAAAGACAGGAAGTATCTCAGGCTCACATTATGCAAGGTCACCCCTCATCCAACCCCAAAACACACCCAGGTCTCTCAGCTTCAGTGAGTCCAAGGCGACCTTCAGACTAGAGACCCTCCAGCTTGAGCCCAACTCATCACCTTCACTGTGAGCTAGTTGCTGAAATGGATTTCTGTTGGCATGGCAAACTTTGGAAGAAATGACAAAGTGCTAAAGCAGGGCATATGTATAACTAATAGGAAAAAGTCTGTGAAATTGAAATACCTCAATTCTGAACAATGTGTATAATAGTTATTTTTATCTAAATTATTTCCTGAACAAGATCTAAATTTAGGAAATCCAGTGTGTTATGGAACAATAATTACTTTTTTAATGGCACACAAAAATGGGGAGGATAATAAAAGATCACAAATGGATCCAAAAATATGGTGCTGACAAAAAAGAAGATGAGCCTTGGTCTCTGGACCAATGAATACAAATTGAATACAAAATACCTCTATTTTATATGCAGATTAGAACTAATAAAAAATAAATGTAAAATGCAGAAAATTAAAAGGCCAGCTTATTACGAAGCAGATGACAAATGAGGAAATAAACTAAGGCTGTAATGAAGGAAGATATAAAAAGACTCATTATGTGATGATTGTATATATCATCAAAGTCTTCAATACAGGTGCAACCCAGGTGTCAGCTGCTCTTTTGTCCTCTGGTTCCTGTGTGCTTTGGTTTTGTCCAGTTTCAACCCAGATACAAAATTTTGAACATCTTTAAGTTTCCCATAGCAATCCACTCACACCAAAGCAGTGTTTCCAGTGGGGGTGCAATTGGCCTTGTGTAAGAGACATCTCATCAGGTGACATGATCCTGGTCACCAAGTCAGTAATGACCATGCCCCCAACCCCCGGCAGTCATTACAACGAGTAAAACCAAGCCCACATGTTTCCAGTGTTCCTGAAGGCGGTATCACCCTCAACAGGGAAACCCTGCACCAAAGCAATGGGGACTGATCTTTACTGAAGATTTCATAAGGTTGCAGAAGAAAGGACTTACATCACACATTCCATAGCAAACAATCTAAAGCCTTCATTCCCATTTTCTGAGATTTTCTGCAATCCTTCATCAGCCAGACTGCTACTAGATTATTTTTGCCTTAGCCCCTCAAACCTCATAATGCCTGGCTGTCTACTTTATCTTTCTTCCCTCCAGAATTTCATTCCAAATCTCAAGTTTCTCTCCTCACTATTATGCAGAGAGGCGCCTCAACACTGCCCGTGATGCTACCCCATATTTGTATATTCCAACTCATCATGGGCAGTGCAAAGGGCCTTCACATTAATAGAACCCACCATCAGTAGAAGGTGGTTGACCCACCCCTGCTGGTTATTTGACCACACCCAAATGTTGTATCACCTGTGTTTGCTCTGGAACATTCCAATAAACAAAGTTGTCTCCATCGTGTGAAACAAGAAGGGTATAGATGATGCAGGGGATATCTGTTTTGGGGGGGGTTGTTTCATGTCCCTTCTGATAACTCCAGTTTTGCTACGAAGGACCATCTTTACTTTATGCTCAGTGTTTGAAGTTTGGGTGGGGCTGACCCCACTCCTCGGTGTCAGGAGTAAACCTGTGACCCAAGACAATGTGATTTCTGTTCATTTATTAACAAAACCAATGCTGTAAAAAATAATCTTATGCATACACATAAATGTGCAGCTGTACCTATAGGAGAAATTCACAAAAGTAGAATTACTAGGTCAAAGGGTAAATGCCTTTGTGATTTGATGGATTTTCCTGAATCATCCTCTATAGGAGTTGTCCAGTCTTACCAGCTACACGGACAGTATCTATTTCCACACAGACTGGCCAATAGGATATACTGTCAACCTTCTGGATTTTTGCCCATCTGAGAGGTGACATCACAATTGTTTTCTTTTTTTTTTTTTTTGAAGATTTTTTTTTTTAAGATTTTATTTATTTATTAGAAAGCGAGTGAGAGAGAAACAGCATGAGAAGGGAGAGGGTCAGAGGGAGAAGCAGGCTCCCCCCTGAGCCAGGACCCTGATGCAGGACTCAAACCCAGGACTCCGGGATCATGACCTGAGCCGAAGGCAGTCGCCTAACCAACTGAGCTACCCAGGCGCCCTTTTTTTGAATATTTTATTTATTTGAGAGAGAGAGCACGAGCAGGGGGAGAGGCAGAGGAAGAGGGAGAGGGACGAGCATACTCCTCACTGAATGGGGAGCCCAACGCAGGGCTCGATCCCAGGACCCAGAGATTATGACCTGAGCCACCCAGGTGCCCCAACATCACATTTTTGTGTATGTGTGAACTGTCCGTTTTTGTACTTTGCCCCTCTTTGCTCTTGAGTTGTTGGGTTCTTTGGCCACATTTCTAGGAATTCTTTATGCAACAGGGAGATTAACCCTTTGTGATATTGACTTGCAAATATTTTCCCCAGATTTTTGTCTTTGGACTTTGCTTATGGTTTTGCTTTTCAGTGAAGAAGTTTTGTGGGGGTTTTTTATAGCTGAATTAATCAATCTTTAATGGCTTCTGAATTTTGAGTCATACTTAATAAGGATGATTCTATGCCAATGTTTAAAGGAATTTACCCACACTCTCTTCCAGTACTTTTATACCTTTAATAAAAAACACAGGTTAATCTTTGATCTACATAGAATTTATTTTGGTGTATGGTGTGAGGTCGGAATCCAAGCTCTTGTTTGAGACAGGAGAAGCCAAACCCAAACCAGGCACAGAGTAAGGTGATTTAGTTCCCAGAAGGACGCCAGACCGGTTGCCAGAACCTGATGCATGAAACAAAACAGGTGCCCAGAACTGGCCAGGACAGCTGGGGCAGCACCACATTCCAGTAAGGTGACAGCAAGAAGACAGCAAACCCAGGGTCCCCATCAGCACGAGGACACAAGGAGACCAGGAGAAGGAGCTGAGTAGCTGCTTCTGGGTTCCAGACAAAGCCTAGAAAAAAATAAATAAATTCAGTGTTCTTTTGTGTCATTCAATAGCATTTTAAGGTTTCCTTCATACAGATTTTTTTTTAAGTAATCTCTACGCCCGATGTGGGGCTTGAACTCACGACTCCAAGATCAAGGGTTGCGTGCTCTTCCGACTGAGCCAGCCAGGTGTCCCTTCTTCATATAGATTTTATGCATTTCTTATTAAGTCGATTTTTAGGTCCTTTATCTTTTGTGTTGCTGTTGTAGTTGGGGGTCACCACTTCCATTACCTCTTCTAAATGGTTGTTTTTAGTAAAAATAGGGAGGTTATTGATTTCCTTCATTAAATTTTGGACCCAGCCAACTGAGTATTTTTATTGTTTTGTTTTGCTTTATTTTTCCCAACAGATTCACTTAGTTTTGCCAGGCACAAAACTATCATCTGAGGGGGGCCTGTCTGGCTCAGTTGGTAGAGCATGCAACTCTTGATCTTGGGGTCGTGAGTTCGAGCCCAATGTTGGGCATAGAGATTACTTAAAAAAAAAAATCTGTATGAAGGAAACCTCCCTTTTTCCATTTCATAGAGATGACTGAAAATCGAGAAGGGTGTTTCCCCTGATTCCAAGTCCTGCATGTTCAGTGAGGAGGAAGAAAAGAGAAATTCACATCTCCGGTGGTACCTCCTCGCCTTTACATAAGTTCACTCCTTTTCCACCTGCTTTCCCTTTACCTAGTAGATTTTTTTTTTTTAAGATTTTATTTATTTATTTTAGAGAGCATGAGCAAGAGAGAGAGAGCACAAGCAGGGGGAACTACAGAGGGAGAGGGAGAAACAGGCTCCCTGCTGAGCAGGGAGTCCAATGCGGGGCTCAATCCCAGGACCCCAAGATCATGACTTGAGCCGAAGGCAGATGCTTAACTGGCTGAGCCACCCAGGTGCCCCTACATAGTAGATTTCTATCAGACTTCCAGCCCAAGATCAAATATCACTTCCTGTGGGAACTCTCCTTAACCTCTCTACCCAGATCTGGGTGGCCTGTACTTGTCCATCATGGAGGTCACCCCAGTCATTGTGCTGCACTGTGGGAGGACGTGATGAGTCTGTACCTCTCTGTGGCTGTGGCTCTAAGAGGGAAGGGAATGTGTTCGTTTCAGGGAGCGCTTGTTTTCAGTTTGCCCAACATCCATCACTCCCTCGATGCCCTTCTGAGGTTTTTCTCCTCTCACTAAATACAGTGAGTAGGGGCTGAAATCAAAAGTTTTCTCTCCTCCAGCCAAGGTGAGGAACATTCGGCCAAAGGTAGGCCAGATGGACCTCCCTCCCAGGAATTCGAATATCGGGACAAAGGTAGAAATGTTTGGACTGCTGTTCCAGATGCGTGCCCACTCTATGTGACAAGTCCTCCTTCCTAGCCTCTAGAGCTGCCCACTTCTAAGGCTCCTGTTGACCCCATGGACAGCCCATTTCCTGCCAAGAAATTCACTTTCACTTAAGTTGGCCACAGTTGATGCCAGGGTATACTATCCTGCAGTAACAACCTAAAATCTCAGTAGCTTAACACAGTCGAAGTTTATTTCTTGTTCATGTCACAGTCACGGAGGGTTGGCAAGTCATTCAGGGTCACGGGCCCTTTCCATGTTGGGTCTCAACACTCCTTTCAGGTCTCTAGAGTTATCAGATCTTCTGCATTTGCTGGCAAACAGGAAGAGAAGGTGGAGGATTGCCCCAGAAGTGCTTTAGGGGGAGAAAGGTCATATATCACTTTCTCCCCAAATTCCATTGGCCAGAACGTAGTCACACGGCCCCACCCAACTGCAAGGGAAGGTAAGAAATGAGGTCTACCTATCAGAATGAGAATAGGAAGAGGGTTTATACTGCTCGCCACCAACCAAAGTATATCTTGAGTGTTACACTTGCCATTGTACTTTCAGCCCCAACCCCATGCCTACACAGAGTGCCCACTCAGTAAATATTTACTGAATGAACAAATGAATGACACACGATATTGTGTAGTCTTCATAATCACCTTTGTAAGGCTCAGAATAGCTAAGTGACTTGCTGATGGTCACCCAGCTAGTAAGTGGCCAAGCCAGGATTCAGGGCCAGTGTTCCATTGTCCCATGCCGCCACCCAAAATTTCCATCTGTGTGCTGAGCCCTGAGCTGTATGGGAAAATGAAATCGATAAGAGCCAGCCCTTGGCCTGGAGGAGTTTACATCAAAAGAGAAAAGTTGAAGAGCAGCCCAAGTTTGCCAAGATTTAAAGACCAGCTCAGGACAAAAATGGAATGAAATGACCCACACTTCCATGCCAAATGCACTGCACAGATGGAGAGCAGAGAGATGCACTCTGGGGTGAACCCAGTGGTCTGGGAAATCCTCAGAGACAAGGCAGAGCTCAAACATCAGGAGAAGCTATGTGAACACAAATTCTCCCAGGGACATCTTGGATTCAGGCTCTGGTCAATCAGCATGGTGCACTGGATTCAACAGCAGGCAATTTGGGCTTTAGGTGTCAGCCTAACTGCTCACCTGCCACACTATTTGTCATGGGCTGAAATTCTCAAAACTGTTTTAGTTTGTACGAGAGAAAAGCAATTCAAATGGGCTCTAACAAGATAGGTATATATTCTGATTCATATATATTAAAAGTCTGGGTATAGGTGGCCTTCAGGCATAGTTTGATCCAGGGACTCCTACCAGGTCCTTGGAACTTGATCTCGCTGTCTTTAGTCTTGGCCAAGCTCTCCCCTAGTGGTGGACCCTGGCTGTGTCAGACTCTTATCCTCTCAGGAATAAGTCTAAAGGAAAAAACGATTTTCTTCCTGAATTGTTCTGGAAAGGATCTTATGACTTATTCTAGGTTAGCTTTAATTGAGCCTTCACTTTTGAGCTGGGTGGAATCTAATTTGAAGTCCTGGATGGTACATATCTGTACTCTGTCACTCCTCTATTTCCAGATCTTGGTGACCTCAGGAAGGATGCAGAAGGGAGAGACTAGCAAAGGGACTTCTCCCCACATAAAGGGAGACCTCAGCCTGGCACCTCCTCTTGGAGCAGTCAGGAACCTGCCCAGCATATCATGACACATGGCGTAGAAACCTTTCGTAGACAGGTCTGGATTTTCTTCATTCAGTGAATGGAAGCCTCTGCTGGACAAAAGGGAGCCAAAAAAAGGTGTTGTAGGTCCCAAGGTTGACAATAGTTGGTGAGCTATCCCCATCCTCCAGCTGCTTGAAGGAGCAAGATGTTCTTCTGTTGAGTACCCCTGAGCAGCATTATCCTATCCACATGACTCACTTTGACAAACAGAGCCTGGCATGGGAACCACTGGGGACAGAACTGGTGGCTGGGTTTGGGCTGAGCAGGCTGGAGCGTGGTTAGGAACTGTCATGCATCCACATGGCCCAGAATTCAAGAGGCCGCCACTGTTTAGGCAACATGTGTGACAATAAACAAAAACCCACTTGTGCTAATTTAAATACAGTGATAGTATATACATTAGGAATGCTTCAGCAACAACTAACAAAGACTTAAAAATGAGGACTTTTTTTGCATACTAGTAAATAAGTGACATGATGCTGTGTAGACTCAGCTGCTCAATGGTGCTATGGCATCTCTGTGATTCTCTTAGCCTTGCCCTCATGGTGGCAAGATGGCTGCTGCAGGTCCAGACATTGTGTTCACATTCTAAGTAAGAAGCAGAGGGAAAGAGAATGTGCCAGACACACCTGGCCCCCCCGTTTTTTGGATAAAGAAAAAGCCTTCCTATAAACGTTGAGCAGCCTTCTGCTCCCATCTTATTGATCAGAACTGAGAAATACAGCTTCCTTAAGCTGCAAGAGCAGCTAGGAAAGGAGACAGTCTAGTTTACTAGACTACGATGACGGTAGAAGGAGTGGGGAATACCAAACAGCATCAACCACAGGAAAGTTTATTACTAACATGGCAGTATAATACTTTCTGTTCTTTTCAATTTCTTGATATTTTTTTTCTTCCCTGCCATCAAGCTAAAAGCTGTGCTTGTCACCTCAAAAGAGGAATGTGAAAAAGTAAGAAACAGAAAAGGCCATGAGTCTGGCTTTTGTGTCTCAATAGTTTAAGTCCTTATCAGAGAAACATAAAAGCCAAAAATAGGGTTCACCACCTTCAGATCAGGAATATTTCCCTGGGGTATAGGGAAAAAGACAAAGAGGAGATGTAATGCAAAAAGAGAGAGTTTGGGACGTCTCTGAAGGCCAGGCCCTGAACCCTACTTCTCGTGGGGGAGGCAGCAAGACTCCAAAGAAAGGTTTGAGAAGCCCAAGAGCAGATGGAAAAAGTGCTTCCCAGAGTGCCTTGGTTCCCAGCGGGCATGAGAGCAGCAGAATGATCCCTGAGCCTTGGCAATGGACCAGGAGAGGCCAAAGTAGCTGCGCAGACAGAAACTAAGTGGGCTGTGTAAGCTGATGGTCAGGGATAGATAGCTGAGAACGGATGTCTTGGGCACACCTTCATGGACTTCAGGACCAACACTGCCCACCATAGCTAGGCACTTCAAAGGCCACCCAGGAATTAGACACATTGCACAGCAAGGTGCAGACGCCATCTTGGCTTGCAACAGAAATGATGGTGAATTACGAAAAACGTAGAGAAAGTTATTCATGCACCCTTGAGTACGTGGACTGAGGGGATAGTCCATGACAGAGATGGCTGGTTGCCTCCCCCAGCATCCATTCTCCCCTTGTCCCCTAGGAATAAACCCTGACTTTTAGCTGAACACATTTCCCAGACTTCCTTGCAGTAAGTTGTGATCGTGTAACTACGTGGTGGCCAGAAAGATGTTAAAAAATGGCTCTGTGGGACTTACAGGAAGTTGCCCTAAAAGGGAGGGACCTGGGGAGCCTGGGTGGCTCAGTCAGGTAAACATCCGACTCTTGATTTTGGCTCAGGTCATGGTCTCAGGGTCGTGAAATCGAACCTGAGTTGGGCTGCACCTGGAGTCTGCTTAAGATTCTCTCTCTCTCTCTCTCTGCCCCTTGCCCCACTCATTCTCTCTCTCTCTCTCTCTCTCTCTCCACCCCCCAAATAAATAAAGAAATAAAGGGAGGCGCCTGCTCTTTGTCCCTTCTTCCTGGTTACTACCTGGCATAGACAGCTCCAGCAGCCATCTTGGTCCAAGAGGTGACCTTGAAAACAGAAGGTGGGAGAGAAAGTGGAGCCCGAGTCTCTGTGACGTGGCCTGCCTGCCTCCGGACGTGTTTGACATGAATGAGAGACGCACTATTATCAAACAAAGTGCCACAGGCTGCGTGGCTTAAAGAACAGAAACGTATTTTCTCATGATTCTGGAGGCTAGAAACCCGAGAGCAAGGTGTCAGCAGGCCTCCATCTTGGGCGTGTAGACGGCCATCTCCTCCCTGTCTTCACGTGGTCTTCCCTCTGTGTGTCTCTGTGTCCCAAACTCCTCTTCTTCCAGGGACACCATATTCGGTCAGGGCCCACGCGAACGACTTCTTTTTTTACCTTCATCACCTCTTTAAAGACCCCATCTCCAAACAGCGGTCACACTTGGGACTGCGGGGGTTAGGACTTCCGCACACGCACTGGAGGAGGGCCACGCCGCTCAGCTCTACACACACCTGCCAGGAGGCTGGGACTGGCTCAGGCCCTCCACTGACCACCGACCGTCCTCCCGCGATGCACTTGAAGGAGTTGAGGACAAGGCCTGTCCCCGCGGCCAG
Organism: Mirounga leonina; assembly: GCF_011800145.1. Classification (NCBI taxonomy): domain Eukaryota; kingdom Metazoa; phylum Chordata; class Mammalia; order Carnivora; family Phocidae; genus Mirounga; species Mirounga leonina. The sequence goes on along the minus strand of NW_023270763.1, from coordinate 17,747,973 downwards.
CCTGCCCTGGGCTTCAGAGAAGAGACGAGAGTTATGTCTGACAAAGGTCCATGCTAGGTGCCTTTCATGGTTAGCTGGAGAACCCTCATTTTACAGATGGAGAAACTGAGGCAAATCCCTACCCTTATACCAGGGCCTTGAATCCCACCTTCTCCCACCTTCTTGAAAACTTCTCTCTTCTGTATTTTCAACCCCTTTCAACTGGACCCATCCCATTAACTTGTTAAAGATAATTCACCAATTAAAAAAAAGGGGGGGGCACCTGGGTGGCTCAATCGTTAAGCGTCTGCCTTCGGCTCAGGTCATGATCCCAGGGTCCTGGGATCGAGTCCCGCATCAGGCTCCCTGCTCGGCGGGAAGCCTGCTTCTCTCTCTCCCACTCCCCCTGCTTGTGTTCCCTCTCTCGCTGTGTCTCTCTCTGTCAAATAAATAAATAAAATCTTAAAAAAAAAAAAAAAAAACCCTAAAAACAGAAATGAAGTTACATTTGTCATCCCTCTTCCCCACCCTCCCCATGCCTGAACCCCTTGTGGAACCACATTTTACTGTTTTCCCCAGTGTTTTTTATGCAAATATAAGCAAATACAGAAATATTTTCATATTTCCCATTTTCCCCATGACTTACACAAAAGATGGCACACCAAATACACACTTCCTCCCATTGCCTTTTTTCTTTTCACTTAACAGTATATCCTAGCGATCTTTCCATTACAGTACATAGAAATTTTCTTCATTTTTTTATAGCAGCAAAATATTCCGTTTATGCATGTACCATGGTTTATTTAATCTGTGCCCTATTGGGCTATTTCCAGTCTCGTGAGAAAAAAGTCAAAGCCACAATGACCAACTACACACACACACACACACACACACACACACGCACGCATTTTTATCCATGCCAAGTAGCTCCATAGCATAAATTCCCAGAAGCAAGACTGCTGAGTCAAGGATAAATGCACCTGTAATTTTGATAGATAGCGACAAATTGTCAATCACAAGAATTGTTCAAATTTGCAAAACCCCTCAGAAATGTACACAAGTGCCCATTTCTCTTTCAGCTCCCTCGAGTCAGAAGAAAAATGACAAACTAGGGGAAAATATTTGTAACTCAAATCACAAATGAAGAACTCTCCTGCCTAATATGTGCAACTCTTAAAATCAATAATAAAAAGACCAATGAACCAACAGAAAAATAGATTAAAAACATAAAAAAGTCTCTAAAGAATAATTTCCCCAGACCTATGAAAAGATGTCAAGTTCACTCGTAATAAGGGAAATGAAATGCACATCAAAACCATACCAAGAGGCTATTTTTCACCTGTTAAAGAGTGACCAAAAATCGGGTGCCTGGGTGGCTCAGTTGGTTGGGCAGCTGCCTTTCGGCTCAGGTCATGATCCTGGAGTCCCAGGATCGAGTCCCGCATCGGGCTCCCTGCTCGGCAGAGAGTCTGCTTCTCCCTCTGACCCTCCCCACCTCATGCTCTCTCTATCTCATTCTCTCTCTCAATAAATAAAATCTTAAAAAAAAAAATTAAAAAAAAAAAGAGTGACCAAAAAATCCAAAAGGTTGACATTTCATCATTATTTATACATTTCCTTTTTTTTTTTTAAGTTTTTATTTAAGTAATCTCTACACCCAACATGGTGCTCGAACCCACGACCCCAAGATCAAGTGTTGCATGTTCTTCCAACTGAGCCAGCCAGGCACCCCATTATTTATACATTTTCAAAATGCTCTCCTTTGTCCTCTCCAGCCACTATCCTATTTCTCATCTCTGCTCCACAAGCAAACTTCTAAAAACATCTGTCTAATGTCACTGCCTCCATTTGCACGCCTACCCAAAACACTGCCAAGGCAGAAGTTCTCAACTGCATGTGATTTTGCCCTCCAGGGGACATCAGGCAATGTTGGAAACAATTTTCGTTGTCACGGCTGGGGGTGGGGTGCTTCCAGCCTCTAGTGAGTAAAGATCAGTGATGCTTCTAATCATCCTCCAAGGCCCAGGACAGGCCCCACAATGCAGAATCATCCAGCCCAAATGTCAACAGTGCCAATGTTGAGATTCCTGACATTGAGATTATCTCTGGTGTCCAATCCAGTGGACTTCTTCTAAGTTTTCATGTACCTTGACCCCTCATAGCATTCAATGTGTTGACTAACTCTCCCTTCCTCCTTTTCGAAATGCTAACTTCTGTGATGCTAGCTTCCCCTCCTCCATTCCCTTCATAGGCTCATGTCCCATATGTGGCAATCCAATGTTGGGGTTCCTCAAGGCTGGGTTTCTCTTACCTCACAATGACCCTAGTTGACATCACACACACGCCCTTGGCCTTAATCGCTGTCTGTCCAGACCTCACCTTAGAGCTTCAGTTTTGTAGCACTAACTTCCGGCCCCACAGTTCCACCCAGGTGTTTCCAAGGTCCCTGGCTCCCACCAGGCCAGTCTTGCCTTCTTGGTCCCCCATACCACCCTCGGTGACTGGTAAAACCATCAGTCTAGAAATGCGAGCTGGATGCTGGGACATCATCCTCGATGCCTTTGTCTTCATCATGCCTCAACAGGTCCTGAGATGTACCCTCTAAATAAATACCTCCCTAATTCATTCACTTCTCCCCAGTCTCACTACCACCAGTCCTCTCCAGATCACCGTCACCTTTACCCTGGACCACTGTGTCATCTGTGTGGATTCTCCACCACCACCGTGCCCGCCCCCCCAGCAGCCACAGGGAGCTTTTCAAACCCCACATTGACGTCCACTTGCTCTTAGGATCAAATCAAAACCCTTTACCTATTGGCATGGCCTGGTGCCTGCTAGCCTTATCTCAGAGCAGCAGAGAGGATCCCTGCCCCAGAAGACATCACAGGGGACTTTCCACCTGAGATATCCTGTAATTCAGGCCCCTGGTCACTTATAGCCCTTCGTGTCACTTGATACAGTGACACTTGAGTGACACAGACCTGAAGGAATTGAGTGGCAAGCGGTGTTGCAACCTGGGGCAAGAGTGTTCCAGATAAAAGACCAGGAAGTGCAAAGACCCTTGAGGAACAAGACAAGTTGAATATATTTCCCCACATACTTGTTGGCAGTTTGTTTTTCTTTATTTTGGAATTGCCATTCCACGGTCTTTGCTGTTTGTCCTATGGGGCTCAGGGTCCATCTCTTTCTGATTTGTAAGAGCTGATTTTGTAGTAAGAATACTAACCTTATTCTGTCATTTGGATCGTATGCTTTAAAAATAGTTGGCCATTTGTTGGGGCACCTGGGTGGCTCAGTCGGTTAAGCGTCTGCCTTCGGCTCAGGTCATGATCCCATCCCTGCATTGGACTCCCTGCTCAGGGTCCTGGGATGGAGCCCCGAATCGAGCTCCCTGCTCAGCAGGGAGCCTGCTTCTCCCTCTATCCCTTCCCCCTGCTCGTGCTCTCTCTCTCACACAAATAAATAAATAAAATCTTTAAAAAAAAAAGCATCTGCCTTCAGCTCAGGTCATATCCCAGGGTCCTGGGAGCGATCCCTGCATTGGACTCCCTGCTCAGCGGGAAGCCTGCTTCTCCTTCCCCCTGCTCTTGTGCACTCTGTCTCTCTCACTCTGTCTCTCCCTCTCAAATAAATAAGTAAAATCTTTTAAAATAATAATAATAAAAATAAATAAAAACAGGTGGCCATTTGTGTTTATTTTGTTTGTGGTAGTTTTTTTTTTTAAAGATTTTATTTATTTATTTGACAGAGAGAGAGACAGCTAGAGAGGGAACACAAGCAGGGGGAGTGAGAGAGGGAACACAAGCAGGGGGAGTGGGAGACAGAGAAGCAGGCTTCCTGCTGAGCAGGGCGCCCAATGCGGGGCTCGATCCCAGGACTCTGGGATCATGACCTGAGCTGAAGGCAGATGCTTTAATGACTGAGCCACCCAGGCGCCCCATATTTGTGGTAGTTCTTACTGTGTAGAAATTTTAACATTTTTTATAGTCAAATTTATGATTTCTGAACTTGTTTTCTCGCCAGCAGGACACTTCCCCATTGAGATTTTTTTTTTAATTCATTCATATTTTCTCCTAATTTTTTTATAGTTTTAGTTTGAAGTTTGAAACCCTTGATCTATCTGGTGTTTCCTATGCTTTGAAGAGTGAAGTACCCTTGAGGTGCCTGGGTGCTCAGTCGTTAAGCGTCTCTGCCTTTGGCCCAGGTCATGATTCCAGGGTCCTGGGATCGGGTCCCACATTGGTATCCCTGCTCAGCGGGAAGCCTGCTTCTCCCTCTCCCACTCCCCCTGCTTGTGTTCCCTCTCTCGCTGTCTCTCCCTTTGTCAAATAAATAAATAAAATCTTTTTTAAAAATAAAAATAAAGAGTGAAGTATCCAGTGAGTAGGGATCTGGATTTATCTTTTTTCAAAGAAAACAGAAAAGAAAGAAAATAGAATAGCCCATCTTTTCCTCACTAATTTGAAATGCCCTCATGCCAGATATTAAGCTCAAACCTACCTCTTTACACTCGCTCTGCAATGCGGAGGGCAGGGTTCTACAAACCAGCTTTCTTCTGGGTCAGCGCCCTGTGTACACTCTGCCCATAGGGGGCGCTAGAGATAGACTTTGAGGCTAAAGGATGAGAAGGACCTTCCTGTCCCTGGGGCTAGGACCCAGGGGCTATGGTGATGCTAAGGGGTGGCTTGTGGGGCTTTAGCCCTCCTACCTCTTCATCAGATCCCCGCAATCCCAAATAAGCATATTCTAAAATCAGCAGTACCCCTGCCCTCCATTGTTGCCACAAAACGAACACCTCTTCCTCTTCCTCTTTGAATCAGATTGCCCTCCCAAAGATGTCTACAGAGAAATTCTAGAACTGATCTTACTTGGGTTCAGAAGGAGAGATCAACAAGGCCGTAGGGTGCTGCTGTCCCACACCCGAGACCCGCCTCACTGAGATCGACGACACACAGCTCACCCAGCCCGTGAAACTTGTCTTTGCAAAGCGGAGCCCACATAGGGGTTGACTCAGAGATAGCAATCCCAGCCCCTCACTCTCCGGTTCCTCCTCCCAGCCACGTCCCACTCCGGAAGAAGGACCCAGGCCTCAAGGCAAAGTCCCCTGGTGCCAGGGGTCAACCCATCATAACACAGGATCATGAGGCAGGAGCTCTCTTGTTGGCATCTGTTGCAGGGCTGCAGTATGCAGGGGAGGGGTTCTATTTTGTGTAACTCCCCAAGGGCAGACTTAGGGCTCAAGGGCGGAAGGCATGGGGCCCTTCCCATTGCCAGCAGCCGTCTTGGGAAGGAGTGAGTGAATTCCCCATCCCTGATCCTTTGCCCGGAGTGCGTTCCCTCCAGTATTAACATGACTCACCACTCATCTCCTTCAGCTGTCACTCAAGTGTCACTGTATCAGTGAGTCCATCTGTGACCGCCTTATCTAAAATTGCAAACCTCCCACTCCATCCCTCTTCCTTGCTTCACTTCCTTAGCACTCATCATCATATATTTTATTAATTTATCTTGCCTATTATCTGTCTCCCACCACTGGAATATAAACTCCACACAGGCAGGGATTTTTATGTTTTGTTCATTACTGAATTCTTCGTGTCTAAAACAGTGCCTGACACATAATAGACGCTCAACAAATATTTGTTGAACAAATTCCTCCCAACCACCTTAGAGACACTTAGAGGTATTGTTTTTATTCCCATTTCACAGAAAATGAGGCAGATGAAACAACTGGCCTTAGCAGCAGCCACGGGTTTCCAGTCCAGACATGCTATGGCCAGCGCCCCTGCCCCTATTTCTACACTATATTGAGGTTACAAAATGCTTATTGCAGCATTGCCTGGAACAGAGGAAGCCTGGAAACAACCTAATTTCCCATCAGTAGGGGGGCAGTTAAATAAATTACAATACTAGGCATCCTGTAATAGCCTATAAAACCAAACTATAAACAAATTTGGAACAATCTCCAAGATATCGGTGAGTAAAAAAATAGCAGGATGCAAAACAGTGCATTGCATGTGCTCTTGTCCATAAAAAATAAACAGGATAATCATACGCACATTGGTTGGATATGCAGAGAAAAGTTCTAATGGATACTATAGAAATGGTTGACAAGGCAAAAGGGAAGTTTGGGGGTCTCTAGTAAGAGGAAGGCTTTGCATTCCATTTTGTATTGTTGGGATTTTAAATCATGAGCATGATTTACTTTTTTTCAGCATCGTAAATCTTCCACATTGTTTAAAACTCAAAAAAAGCTACAAGGCTTATATAAAAAATTGGCAGTCCCTTATCCCATCTCTTTGTACTGCAGGTCTTTTCCTAAAGGCAACAACTTCAACTCTTTTAGCTATTCCTTCTGTTTGCTATTCTCTTTCTAAGTCAGGGTTTCTCAAACTTTAAGGAGCACGTGAAACACTTGGGATCTTGTTAAAATATACATTCTGATTCAGCAGGTCTGTGTTGGGTTCCAACATTTTGCATTTCTAACAAGTTCCCAGGTGATGCTGATGCTGCTGGTCCATGGATCATTCTTTAAATGGCAGGATTCTAAATAACATGCTAATACACCTAGTTCTTGATTTTTCTGCTTTTGATCTTACTTCCTAATATAGAAAATGAAAATTTAGTTCTCTTACACCCTCACCCCAGCCTCTCCCACACACATGCATCCTGTCCTCATCCTCCTAATATAGTTATATACCTTTTTGGTTAAAATAATTTTTTAGTATTTAGTAGATAATATTCACAGCTCAGCCACATAGTACGCTATGATTATATTTCCCTTATTGTGCAACTTTTTGTTTTCCCTGGAGTTAATAATTGCTTTATTTTTTCCTTTCATCTTTATTAATGCATTCTCAAACTCTCCTGACAAAACTGAAAATCTATTCTTGATAGATTCAAACACGTCATATGCTCTAAATCTCAGAGCCTCTGTCTTCTTAGTCCAATATAGATTGGTTATTCCATATTTTTTTTTTATTTTTTTAAGATTATTTATTTATTTATTGAGAGAGAGAGAGAATGATAGAGAGAGAGCATGAGAGGGAGGAGGGTCAGAGGGAGAAGCAGACTCCCTGCTCAGCAGGGAGCCTGATGCGGGACTCGCTCCCAGGACTCCAGGATCATGACCTGAGCTGAAGGCAGTCACTTAACCAACTGAACCACACAGGTGCCCAGTTATTCCATATGTTTCCTCAATTAAAAAGACCAAGAAATAGACTGGTAAACCGAGTTTGTGGCAGGAAACAGAAAGGAGTGTTGTTCCTCGGTTATAAATTAGGACTTAATGACTGTTCATTGTATCCTAATCTCCCTTATTCCTTTTAGCAATACTTCACCCCGTCCCGTTTTTGGCTATACATATTGGGCTGTGCTGATAGACGCTGAATTTCCCAGGCTCCTTTCAAGCTGGTGGACTAAATACTTGCTGACAATATGAGTAGATGTGAGGAATGGCACTTCTGCATCACTCTATCTTTCTTCCCTCTTGAGGACTAAAACGTGAATAGGGTGCTCATAAGCCAGCTTCAGCCAAGAGGATCACCTACCTCTGGACTGTTACCTGAAGAGAAATAAAATTCCACCTCATGATAACCTTGGACCAGACCTGGACTGACACAAAACTTTTCCCCTGTGATGTAATTCACATGCTCCTCTGGGAAGACACTGGCATTCTCAACAGAATGCTTGAACAACATTCCCATAAATTTTAATTCAAGTAAGACCTCTTCTAGGAAGTGAGCTTCCTATCCACTCAGCTGTCAGTCCGTCAGTGCCACTAATGTTCCAGAATCAGACATTTTATTTTCTTGTGTCCAACAATGAATATCTAACCATTCTCTTCCCTATAAAAGGGAAAGGACTCTTTGAACCAAGTTGGTCATAAGCCTCTTTCCTCATGGCAAACTTGCAATAAAACTTCGGCATATACTCCTAATTAACTTATCAGAAGACTTGTTTGAGCTGCTGTAAATGTGGGGCCTCTTTGTTACCGTGGCTTAGCTGTACCCTAATTAAGAGGGAGAGAAGAGCCATCGCCTACCCACCCCCACTGGGCAGAGAATCCCCCACAAGTGGGACCCTTTCCTCTCTGGGCCTGTCTGGGTCCCCACGTGCACTGTGCAGTGCATGGCCTGGCCTAGAGCATGCACCCGGCGACTACTGAATTTGAAATTAAAATGGGAGCTAGTGGTGCTCATATTTGCTTCTTCACCAGACTGGGAGTTTCATCCCAGTGATCATGCAGGTCTTGAGTGAAGGACTTTGAAAAACAGCCATGCTCAGTGTGCCAAAGGGGGAGGTGTTTTGTCCAAGCTTCAAAGAGCCCTGGGAGAGAGGGCTGGCCCAGGAGATGGAACTTAACTGACCAGTTACTGTTGCCAGGCATTTTATATGCTTTGATTCATGTAATCCTCCTGAGAGCCCACAAGGTGGGTATTTGTTGTTGTTGTTTTTTAAAGAATTTTTATTTAGTTATTTGACACAGAGAGAGAGAGAGAGAGCACAAGCAGGGAAAGCGGCAGACAGAGGGAGAGGGAGAAGCAGGCTCCCCGCCGAGCAAGAAGCCAGATGCAGGGCTCGATCCCAGGACCCCAGGATCACGACCTGAGGCAAAGGCAGTCACCCAACCAAATGAGCCACCCAGGTGTCCCCAAGGTGGGGATTTGGAGTAAACCTCAGCAGTTTTTGCCTGCCCATCATCCATGGGCCATGAAAGGGAGCAGGGAAATGAATAAAAACCAGGAGGGGCCCAGCGTGGACCAAGAACAATAATGTGTCATGAACTAAAGAGATGGATTAACTCTCTTATTAGAGTTCTGCACACCTGAGTCCTAAATGGAAAATAAGGGGATGTCGGGGAACGTCCTCTAGGGCTTGGCTGGGGCCTGGGTGAGGCCTCGCAGTCACCATTCTCCACATCCTGGTCCCTGGGTTCCGGAGGGCCAGGGCGCTAAGCTAGGAACCCAGCAGATAGCCCCTGCCCATGGCCTGAGTGTTTCCAATTAGCCAGGCATGGGCCCTGGGTCCCTGGGGAAAGGCCTGGGTTCCTTTTTTGGAGGCTCATTGTGTTCTGGAAACATTAAGAAATGCCAAAATCGGGGCGCCTGGGTGGCTCAGTCGTTAAGCGTCTGCCTTCGGCTCAGGTCACGATCCCAGAGCCCTGGGATCGAGCCCGGCATCGGGCTCCCTGCTCAGCGGGAGGCCTGCTTCTCCCTCTCCCCCTCCCCCTGCTTGTGTTCCCGCTCTCACTGTGTCTCTCTCTGTCAAATAAATAAATAAAATCTTTAAAAAAAAAAAAAAGAAATGCCAAAATCAGCCTTATGAAGACCGAAGAGTATCTTAAATGTTTACACTTGCCTAATAAACACTTTTAACACACACACAAATACGGTGCAATACAGTTGTTCCGTTCACAAGATAATTACAGGATTCATAAAGGATATTGACTCAGGGAACCCCATGGGATGCTGTGGGGAGGATGTGGTCTGAGATGGGACACAAAGACATGCTCTTAATGTCCCATGAATGTTCCAGGTCCTCAGTCCCTTCAGGGAAATTGTCATGCCTGAATATATAACTGCACGTATAAATCATATCAGAAGCTTACACTGAAGTCTCTTAGGGAATGTGAGGCCTGGACCAGATTTCGCCCATGCCCTAGGCAGGTGTGTGAGCCTGGCCTGAGCCCAGGAGGATGACTGGGGCTGACCCTGAGTTCTAGGCAGGAGAAGGCTCCCCCAGACTGCCAACACGGGAACCAAGGACTGCAGGTCTAACTCCAGCACCCACAAGCTGGTGGGCTGCCTCAGTTGGCATGTTTCTGGCGCATGGGTCTGGCAGAGGGACCATCCGTCTTGGAGCAGGGAGCAAATAAATGGCTGAGATTTAAGGACTCAGACCTGCCAAGATGCTTGGGGCAGAGTTGGAGCTGCCTAGTGTCCCTAATCTTTCCTCCCCGGCTGGAATCAGAAGAAGGTAGGGGTAAGAGAGAGAAAGGTGGGGTCTCAGACCCCTACAGACTTGGTCTGAGCCTCCAACCCCCACCCCCAAGCCCAAGAGCCAGGCCCAGTCACCCAAACAGGAGACAGACAAAGCTTCACAGCCACTGAGAATTAAAACCTATTGATTTTCCCCATTAGCTAGAGAACACCATCAGAGTGCATTAAAACCAGGCAAAGCACCAGCATCGTGAATAATTAACATCCACAAATGACAACCCATGGGGCCCAGGGGAGGGGGCACAGGGAGCCTGGAGGCTTGCGACACCCTGACCCCTTCTGACTCCCACCCGAGGGAGCCAAAGCCTGGCCTGGTCTGGCCTTCCCTCCTCCTCCTCCCCCCTGAATCTCCACGCTCCTTCCTGCCCCCTCCCCTTTCCTCTCCTTTCCTCAAGGAAACACCAAGTCTCCAAGGCAAGCGGCCCAGGCAGACAAGGAGCAGAGAAGATAGAGCACTGAGACGAGAGTCCAGGTGCCCGTCTCTGCTGTGTGTCACTGCGTGACCCCAGGGGAGTCTGCCCCTTTCTGAGCTCATTCCCTCCTCTGTGGAGTGTTGGGGTTGGGTTAGCGTGCTTCTAGCTAAGTCTATAGGTTTGTGGTTCCTGAGAGGGACAGTGACTGATGCAAGGCATCCAGCAGGGACTGTAGCAGAGCCCGCACTAGAACCTAGGGCCCCTAGGCCAACCCCCCTCCAGCCATACTAAGGGACACCTTTGCGCAAATCAGAAATAAGTCCCCCTCTATGGACAGATTCAAAAAGGCACCCCTGTAGGTAGACTGATGTTAGGAAGGCGCTCTTCGGGCTGACCAGTTAGCAAAATGTGACCACACACACACACACACCCCACACTGTCACAGGGCTAAAGACGCAAAGCTTGGCAGAGCAGAGGTAGGGCTGGATATCAGCCCCCCACTCACCCTCTGCCAGGCTGCCCCGTGCACTGTGCGCAGCCTAAACACTCCATGTGGGGGCTGTGTCCCCAGCCCCCACCTTCTCTTAGCCAAGGAGGAGCAGATCTGTCCTTCCAGCCAGTGGAATTCAGTTCAACAAATATAGATGTTTCCTTCCAAGCTTCTCCGCCCTCGTCCGCCTCCTCAGCCCCTCAGCGGACCCAAGTTCCTGTTCCGTCCTCCTCCCATCCATCCTTCGGCCTCGGAGCCCTGGGAGAGGCACCTCTGCAGTGACTACTTGCTACAGCCCTGACCGCATCACCTCCGTCTGCTGCCTTGCACCTCACCATCCGGCCCGCATCTACTCCGCTCTCTCTGCTCCTGAGCCCCGGGAAAAACTCTGCTCACTCCTTAAAACCCAGCTTGAAGACCTGTTCCTCCACTCGTCCCTGTCTTCCTCAGACAAGCCAGCTGGTTCTTGACTCTGGGCCTTTGCCCCTACTGACCCCTCTTCCTGGACAGTCTCCCTCCAGATCTTCCGGCCTCCGCTCCCTCCTCCTCCTGCTGCTGGTGGCAGCTCTAAGGTCACCTCCCCTGGAGGTCCTCCCTGAGCACCCTATCAAACCGCCTGCCCATCTTCAGCCTCTCTCACGTCTCCCTGCTTTATTTTTTCATAGCCCTTTTCACACTCGGAATTTATGTGTCCTCCGTTGATTGGCGTTTCCAGGGCCACTGCGAATGGTTGTGTGCGCTCTAAGTTGCAAAGGAGGTGAGTGGGGCTGGAACCCAGGCTGTGATGGACACTCGGCGCTGCTGTTCGAGGGCTGCACCTGCCTACACTGTCACCCTGTACGTGAGCTGGGACCCCACCGGCCTCCCGCCGTGACATGCAAGGCCCCCCCGAGGCAGAAGCAGTGTCTGCCCTCTCCATTGCGGGGTGCCCAGCGCCCAGCACGGTGCCTGGCACATAGATGCTTCCAACATTTCTCAAGCAAGCGAATTCTATCTGGGTTCCCTCACTCCCACCCAATTCTCACACTCCTCAATTGGATGTATGACTGCATGTAACCGATCTCTGGGTCCCACGGGGGGTGGGGGGGTGTCCAGTCAGGGAAGGAAGCCAGTCAGGGAACCGGACCCAGAGTCAGCGACGGTGACTGTTCAGGGAATGCGGTGGGAGGATCCAGGGGCTTGAGGGGTGGACGTGTGAGTGGAGGCGTCCAGCAGATGCTCTCTGGAGCTCAGAGCCCCGTCCGTCGCAGGGGTGTTGTCCCGAGCCCCCCAGTCCTACCTGGCTCCCTGGAGGTGCTTATGGAGGGTTGAGGTGGCCCAGGCACTCTGACCACGATCCCGACACCCAGTGCTCCTCGGAGCCAGCTGGGCAGGCGGTGGCATCTCAGGGTCCCACGGAGCTGGGGCCGGACCTGAGGCGCCGCCCTTCCCTCCGCTCCCTGCAGCCGCTGCCAGCCCCGCCGGCCTTCCCAGCTCCGGCAGGGAAGGAGTTAAGCTCCAGGCTTCGCAGCGTGAATGTAGAGCTATTAATACCCACAGCCAAGCGGTCTGCCAGAGCAGCCACGGAGTCCAGGGATCAGGCAGCCCGGGGAGCAGGCGGCCGGGGGAGCAAGCTCGGCCAAGCCAGAGCCAGGACTCCGAGGGCCCGAACTTTTCTTGGGGGACAGCGTGGGCGCGGTGCCAGCTTCACCCACCTTTGAGCTTCAGGTCCTGACCCTCTCTCCTGGAGGCCACCCACGCCAGCCACCCCAGGAGGGCAGAACAAACTTTCTTAGGGGAAACCACCTCTGCCGCCCGCCGTGCTGGCCGGACAGGGAGGAGCAGACGTCCAGACGGACAGATGAGCGGATGGACAGCGCATCTGCGAGCCTGCCCTCCCAGTCCCCACTCTGACTGGCCGCCGCAGAGTGGGCAGCCAGGGGGCCTAGGTCTCCGCCAGGGGCAGCCAGGGGCCCTGCTGGACCTTGGTCTACCAGCCAGCGACCTCTGAGGGCGGGCGGCTCCCTGGAAGCCGCTTCCCAGGACCCAGCCCCGTGGGCCAGGACAGGAGTCCCCATCAGACAGAGCCACAGGCTCTTCTCCCCGCCGAGGCCACGGGGAACCTGAGTGAAAAGGCAGAGGCGGCAGGTGGGCAGGCGCGGGGCCCCGAGGCCAACCGGCTGCTGACCCTGGAGCGCTCTGGCTCGGACACCCCTGCCCAGGCCAGGGACGATGCGGCCGAGGCCCCCAGCAGCCACCCCTGCCCCGTCCTGGAACTCCCTCCAGCCTGGCCTCTGGGCTGTGGAGCAGAAGATGGGCCAGCCTTCTGCTTCGTGTGCTTCCACAGGGAGGAGGAGGAGGAGATGCTGAAAGAGGTCCCACCGCAGAGGTCAGTGGCCCGGGGGAGGGGGGTGGGCGGGTGGGCGGGCTGAGGGCACAGGGCTCAGACCCGGGGCCCTTCTCTGTCGGTCCTCTGCTTACCACTCACGGCCACCTCCACGAGTCAGACTCTCAGACACCCGGCCCGCACCGCAGCTTCCTGCCTGGCTCTCCCATTCTGGTCCCATGGGGCCTTCCCCGTCCTCTCCTGTTGTGCTGCTCACGCCCACCCTGCTCAGAGCCCTCCATGGCCCTCCACCCCCCACCCCCACCCCGGGATGAAGTCGGCACTCGGCTGGGCGTTCAAGGCCTGCGTGATTGGGCTGACCCCACCCACCTCACTGTGCTCTGCTCCCCTATATTCACCCCCAGTGAAACTGCCCAGACCTCCCTTTCCCTGGTCCATCCAGGCTCAGCGGCAATGTCTCCTCCTCCAGGAAGCCCTCCAGGAAGCCCCCGCCCCACTCTGAGCTGAGAGCCACCTTTCCTCCCTGCACTGCATTGACACCTAATCATGTTCAGTCTTTGTTGAATTACTCGGTGGAAAATGTCTGCGTGTATATATGCTCAAGTGTGTGTGTGTGTGTGTGTGTGTGTAAAAGGGAGAGAACAGTGACAGGGTGGGAATGTAGGTTTGTGCGGCTGTGTGATTGAGCATTGTGGGGGTGACTGTGAATGTGCATACGTGTTCGTGGGAGTGGGTGCAAGTCCTACCGTACCTATGTAGGTGAGGGTTCATGCCCCAGGGGCCATTGTCCCTTTTGCCAGCTCTCCCCACCCCCACCTGCAGGGAAACCCAGGCTCCAGCCAAGTGCATTACCCAAGCTGTGACCACAGGCTCCGGGAATGGATGGCAAGTCTGCAGGGGACACAGGGGTCACCTCTGCTCCAGCCCAGCCTGCCCATGCCTCCATCACTGCCTGAGTCAGCACTACCCTGGGTGGGGAGAAAGTCAGGCTGAGGGCTGACCCGGGTGCCCCTTCCGGGCCCCTTTCAGGAGGGTGGGGGGTGGGGGTTCCTGCAGCCTGGACCAGCTTCCTCCCTGAATTTCTCTGTTGGACCCCCAGTCTATAAATTTCCCTCTGTGGGCCTCTGTCTCATCTGTGGAATGGGGAGAAAGCTCCTGCCGTGGTTGTCAGTTCATCACTCAGCAGTGACTGACCCCCCCCCAGAGCACCAGGGCCCTCACCTTCACAGGGTCACAGCCTGCCAGGAGAGACAGACAAGCAAACATGAGTTTGGCAGAGTGATGGGCACCCGGACGGGCGTGGGTGCACTGTGCTCAGGGAATCGGATGGGAAGATGGACAACTTGTGCCTGCAGGGGCCCTAGGAGGCCTGCCACGTCTGTCTTACTGTCCCGGTCCTCCCCCAGGTGGTGAGTGACATTGAAGAAGCATCACAGGGAGTGGGGACAGCAGGAGCAAAGGCCTGGTGGTATGAGAAAGAAATTGTAGGAGGATGGAGGGAGATGAGGCTGCCGGGGTCCAGAAGGGCCAGGTCACAAGGCGCCTTGACTGCCGAGCAAAGGACTTAATCCATCAGCGGTGGAGTGAGCAATGGGGAGGGCCAAAGCAGGAGACTCAGTGTGACTATCCGTGCGTCCCAAAGCAATGGGCTCCTGAGAGAAGCATTATTCTCATAGTAGGGGCTTAAAATGCTTGTTGCATGAATGAAGATGGCATGGGGACATAGGATACCAGAATCATCTGAGTGGATTGTCAAAAAATACACACTCCTGGGACACCTGGGTGGCTCGGTCCATTAAGCGTCTGCCTTCAGCTCAGGTCATGATCCCGGGGTCCTGGGATCCAGCCCAGAGTCCGGCTCCCTGCTCAGTGGGCAGCCTACTTCTCCCTTTCCCTCTGCCCCTCCCCTCCTCCCCCTGCCATGGGGGATGCCCCTCTGCCTCCTGCCCTGGGGATACAGTGGCCTGAAAGTCTTCTTTTCAGCTGGTGGGCGCTGGCCCTTTAAGGCCCAGAGAGGGGACACCACCAGGCTGGCCGACAGTGACCACAGGTGCCAGGTGGTGAAGCTAAAAATACTGAGTGATGTGGACACTCAGGCTGCAGGCTGGGGCGGGTGGGAGGGAAGGCTCTGGAATCTTTCTTTCCTACCGTAGGAGGGGCAAGTGAGCAGTGATGTTTGGTAGGGTCCCCTTAGGGGCTGAGAGAAAGTGTCCCCCACCCACACCGCTCTCAGCCCTCCTCCAGCCCCTGGAAGGCACCAAGATTCACTCCCAGTAGCCACTGCCATACTCAGTGAGGACAAGAAGGCACACACCGGACCGACTGCACGCAGGCGACATGCTGTAATTGAGGTGTGAGCATGGAGAGCCCGGGGCTTCTGTTGGGGATGATGCAAGACATCTGCATTGGATGAAGGCTTGTCACCCGCAGTATTGCTTCCCAGCCACCTACCTCTGGCACTTTGATGTATTAATTAAGGCGACGTCAGCTGTCGTAACAAATAAGCCTGGGAATCACTGTGGTTTGACACAGTAGAGCCTACGTCTTGCCTCTGCAAAGTTCTAGGGGGGTTGCGGTGTCGGGGAGACTCTTCCCCTGCTCAGTCTTTCGGGGACCCAGGCTCCTCCCACCTTGTGATGCAGTTGTCACCCAGGGCTTCAGAATCCACTGCTGGATTCTCTGCAACCACTGGTAGACAAAGAAGAAAGAGCACAGGAATTGCATGTGAGGTTTTACGAGCCAAAGCTGGAAGTGGCCTACTTTACCTCGTCCACACTTATTGGCCAGAACGGCTAATTGCAAAACAAAACAAAACAAAACAAAACAAAAACCCTGGGAAATGTAGTCCAACTGTGACAAGTTCCTAGGGCTGTAAAAATGAAATATTTGAAATATGTGAAAGCACCTGGCACATAACAGGTGCCCAGTGTGTCCGTCTGTCCATTCATTCATTCATTCCACAAAGTTCACTTGAGACTGGAAGGTGAAAACACCATCTGTGTGCATGTGGGGCTTGTAGCCAATGTGGGAGCCAAAGAAAACATAAGTAAACAAATAAATATGATCGAAACCCACTGTTAAGGAAATAACCAGAGGGATGGTGGGGAAGACACCATTTCTGCATAAGGTGAATAGGGGAGGTGGGGATATTTCATCTGAGAGCTAAAGAATGAGAAGGAGCTGGGCAGAGTGGGGGTAAGAGCATCCCAGGCCTGAAAAACAGACGTGCAAAGGCCCAGGGGCAGACGAGAGTTTGGCCAGCATGGCTCACATAGAGTATATAGTGGGGAGAGTGGCATGAGGTGAGGAACAGGCTAATTTACAGAGTGGACACAGGGTACCAGTGTGGAGGTCATGTGAAGATAGAAGGGCCATGGCGGTGGCCTGGACCAAGGTGGGCCTTGGAGATGGGGAAGCAGATGTCTCCTAGGTATATTTAGGAGACGGAATTTGCTGATGGGCTAAAGGAAGAAGGGAATGGAGGATGAATCTGAGGTTTCTGGGTGGGGGAAACACATGGATGATGGGAAGGCTCAGGGGAGGGAAGGTGCGGTGAGAAACTCAAGAATTCTGCCACGGATGTTTTCAACTGCCACAGAGAAGCCCTTGAGCTGGCCAAGAAACAATGATGTCAAGTGGGGGCTTGATCCTGAAAGTCTGGGGCTCAAAGGGGGAGACCCTTGGCTGGTGATAGACTGTCAGAGACATCAGCAGCCAAGAGAAGAGCATCTCCAGGAGAAGGGAGAGCAGACAACTGGCCTCAAAGATGCCAAACAATCAAGGGAAGAGAGAACGAATTTGGCAACACGGAGGTTGAAAGTGACTTGGAGAAGAGACGTTTCATGAAGGGTTGGAGACAGAAGCAGGTGTGAGTGGAGCCGGCTGGTTAGGATGCAGAATGAACACAACACATTTAACTTCTCTGAAACCCCATCGAAAGGAAGGAAGCGAGTGAATGCTTTAAGGTATGCATTTGAGTCCTGGGTTTGCTGCCGTAACAAATTCCTGCAAACTTGGTTGCTTAAGACCAGACAAATGTATTATCTTACAGACTGTACGTCGGAAGTCCAGCGCAGGTCTCACTGGGCTCAAACCAAGGTGTCGACAAGGCTGCCCGAGGAAGCTCTTTCTGGAAGAACTTTCTGGAAGTTCTAGAAGAGAATCCCTTTCCTAGTCTTTTCCGAGGTGCCCTTTTCCAGAGGGCACCTGCACTCCTTGGCTTGTGGCTCCTTCGCTCCCTCCCTCCCACCAGCAGGTAGCATGATAGCATCTCTCTGATCACAGCTGGGAAAGAAACGTTTTCTGCTTTTTATGCTTCATGTGCTTAGATTGGGCTCACCTGAATAATCCAGGATCCTCTCCCCACGTCAAGGTCCTTAACCTTAATCACATCGGCAAAGTCCCCTTGTGCCAGGTAAGGTAACCTACTCACAGGCTCTGGGCATTAGGACACAGACATTGGGGGCATTATTCTGCCCAGGACAGTATGAATCTGCAAGAACTGATACATTTCACAGCAGACAACAACGACAAAATTTTGAATCTGGATGGCAGATGAACGTGTGGTAAGTGATTTCCCAGCCAGATGATGATGCACCTGAAGCCAGCCCCAAACTGGGAGTGAGAGAAACAAGGAGCTCCACAGTTAACCACACAAAACCCCCAAAGCCTCCAGCTTTAGTGGGCTAAGTACTCCTGGAAGTGGGAGTAGAGCTGGGGCCCAAAACAGGAGGATTGGTGTAAGAAAGAAGGGCTTTAATCCTCAGATTTCCTTCTTCCCACAGCTGGGTGGCCGCCCCTCCCCCACCCTGACAAAGGCGGAACGTTTATTCTCCAGAGAGAATAAAACACAGGGTCTCCAAAAATACCCTGGAGTCTGATGGGCCAAGAAAAGAATACCTATGTAGACTGGCATCAGGGATTTCCCAGTGAAACAGCCCAGCCAGAATTCTCTAGAATGAACCCCCCCGAGCCAGCCAGCCCCCGACCCAACACAGAGCTACTCATCAGCTTGCTTTTATAAATTGTATTTTTATATTCTTTAATCAAGGCATCCTTAGAGTGGAATGCAAAGGCCTTAAGTGGTTGGTTTAATGAGTTTTAACAAATGTATACCTGTAACCCACACCTCAATCGAGATCTAGAACATTGCCATGTAAGGTAACACATTTGCAGGTCTCTTCACGCCCTGATCCATACCTGCCCCAACACACACACACACATGCAACCACGCTTCTATCAGCTCTTTAAATCTTTTAAGCATGAGCCAGGGACTGCCAACATTGGAGAAAAACCTGTAATATAAGAAGCAGAACAAAAACAGAAAGGGGCGCCAGCGTGGCTCAGTCATTAGCGTCTGCCTTCGATCAGGTTATGATCCCAGGGTCCTGGGATCGAGCCCTGCATTGGGCTCCCTGCTCAGCAGGAAGCCTGCATCTCCCTCTCCCACTCCCCCTCCTCGTGTTCCCTCTCTCACTGTCTCTCTCTCTGTCAAATAAATAATAAAAATTTTAAAAAGAACAGAAAAACAAAATTTGGAGGAAACAGAATACACAAGGGAAAGAACACCTAAAAACAAAACGATTATGACTATATTCTGAAATTTAGAAAATACCTTGCAACTATGAAACAAACGCTAGATGCTATTTTGAAAGACAAAAACACTCTGAAAATGGACAAAACAAAAAAAAAAAGTTCTTAGAAATTAAGAATATCATCCGGAAATGAAAAATGTATTTAAAAGAGTTAGAACAGGGGTCAGCAAACTATGGCCCACAGGCCAAACCCAACCTGTCACCTGTTTTTCTTTTAAATAAAGTTTTATTGGAACACAGCCACACACACACACCTTTTTTTTTTTTTAACTATATCCTATGTACTATGGCTGCTTTCACATAAGCAGAGACCATATGGCCCTTAAGCCTCAAATATTTCCCACTGGGCCCTGAATTAAAAAAAATTGGCTGACCGCTGGATGAGAAGATAAAGAAATTTTTCAAAAAGTAGAACAAAAAAGTAAAAATACATGTGTAGATTTGGATCCTCCAGTCAACAGATGCTATGATACAGAGTTAGGAATGCAAGAAGTCCTGGGGGCTGATGCTTAGAAAAATAAAGGAAGAGGAAACAGGACTGGACAGGGAGAGTCTTCAGATTGCGATGGAGAGCCAACACCTGTGAAATGGATGCTGGAAGGAAACCGATCTAAGCAAAGGGCACCTGACCTGGAGGCAGATCGAACAAAATCTTGGCCAACCAGGAGGGGCTCCTGGAGCAAAGACTGTCCATCCGAGGAGCCCCATATTGGGTAGAAATGGCTAGGCCCTGGTGTCTCTGCTGAGCTCAGTCACTGGTTGGGGCTTCCCAAGAAGACCTTGGTCTTGACTCAAAGGCTGTGGCAGATCTCAAAAGCCCTGTAGTTGGAGGCTGTCGGCCACTTGCACCCCTCACGGCTGAGTGACAAGTTCTTCAAGAAGGTAGAACCCAGCAGGGCACCTCCAGGGCTGCCACTTTGTGGAAAGTAGGAAAGAAAGAGTAAGAAAATGAGAGGACCAGCACAGGAATCTCACACCCGAGCAAAAGAATTCCAGAAAGAGAAGAGAGGAAATAATCAATGAAATATTTCAAATATTTTTCAAAATGGAAAGACCTGAGTTTCTAGATCGGAAGTGCCCACTGCATGTCCAACCAAAGGATAAAAATAGACCCACACCAAGGCCAGTCACCAGTAAATTTTAGAACACAAGGACAAGAAGAACATTCTACAAGATTCAATAAAGCATCAAGAATTGAAATAGCATCAGACGTCTCAACAACAATCCTGAAAACCAGAAGACAATGGAGCTGTTTTCAAAAGTATGAAAGAAAATGATTGTCAACCTAGAATTCTATACCTAGCCAAACCATTCACAAAGTGAGGGGAGGAAAAAGATTGTTTCAGATTTACAAGTGCTCAAAAATTTTACCTCCTGTGCACCTTTTTTTTATTTTGTATTTAAATTCAATTTAATTAACATATACTGTATTATTAGTTTCAGGGGTAGAATTCAGTGATTCATCAGTTGCATATCACATCCAGTGCTCATTCCATCAAGTGCCCTCCTTAATGCCCATCACCCAGTTACCCTATCCCCCCACCCACCTCTCCTCCAGCAACTCTGTTTATTTCCTAGAGTTAAGGGTCTCTTACGATTTCCCTTGCTCTCTGTTTTCATCTTATTTTATTTTTCCTTCCCTTCCCCTATGTTCATCTCTTTTGTTTCTTAAATTCTACATATGAGTGAATTTGTCCTTGTCTTTCCCTGACCGACTTATTTCACTTAGCATAATATCCTCCAGTTCCATCCACATCATTGCAAATGGCAAGATTTCATTCTTTTTGATGCTGAGTAATATTCCATTATATATATAGAATATATACATATATTCCAATGTATATATAATGGAATAATGGGATATATATATACATATATCACATCTTCTTTATCCATTCATATGTCAAAGGACATCTGGACTCTTTCCATATTTTGGCTATTGTGGTCCCATGCACCTTTCTTAAGAAAGCTCCTGAAGGATATGTTTCACTAAAACCAGGAAGTAAGACACACAAGAGAAGGACCTGGGATCCAGGAAACAAGGGAGCCAACACGAGAGAGAGAGATGAGGGGCATCATCCAGATGATGGTGAAGGGAGATCCCTGGGGCAGTGTCTCTGGGCAGCAGGCCTAGTGGGCAGGCATTTCACACTGAAATAAGTCAGAAGGGGGCGCCTAGCTGGCTCAGTAAGTAGAACATGAGACTCGATCTCAAGATGGTGAGACATTGGACATGGAGCCTACTTAAAAAAAAAATTGTGAAATAAGTCAGAAGGTTCTAGGAAAGATTTCTTTAAGGAGATGAAAGAGAATACCTAAGTATTTTAACTTTTGAGAAATTTACACAAGTAGGAGAGAATGTGGGTCACATCAGACATAAACACATAGAAAAAAACTTTTGTGCAAAAAAGGGAAAGAAACTTAAAATTTAAAACTTCCACTCTGTGAAAGACACCATTTAGAGGATGAGAAGACAAGCCATAGAATGGGAGAAAAATATTTGCAAAAGACAACTGATCTGATAAAGAACTCTTTAGCCAATAAAGGACTGTTATCCAAAATATACAAGGAATTCTTTAAAGAAAAGAAAAGAAAAGAAAATCAACAGCTCAATTTTTAAATGGGCAAAAGATTTGAACAGATACCTCACCAAAGAGGATATAGAGGTGGTAAATAAGCATATAAGAGATGTTCAACGTCATATGTCATTAGGGAATAGCAAATTAAGACAATGTGAGATACCACTACAGTCTTATTGGAATGGCTAAAATTCAAAACACTGACATCACCAAATGCTGGTGAGAGTGCGGAGCAATAGGAACTCCCATTCATTACTTGGGGGAATGCAAAATGGTACAGCCACTTTGGAAGATAGACTGACAGTTTCTTATAAAGCTAAACATAATCTTACTGTAGGATCCAGCAATAGCCATCCTTGGTGTTTACCCAAATGAGTTGCAAACTTATGTCCACAAAACTTGCCCATGAATAGCAGCTTTATTTATAATTGCCAAACTTGGAAGCAACCAAAATGTCCTTCTACAGGTGAATGGATACACAAACTGTGGTCCATTCATATAATGGAATATTATTCAGCAATAAAAAGAGATTAACTATCAGGCCACAAAAAGAACCTTAAATACAGATTGCTAAGAAGCCATTCTGGAAAGGGTACGCACTACAGGATTCCAACTACCTGATATTCTGAAAAATACAAATCCGCAAAGGCAGTAAAAAGATCAGTGGTTGCCAGGGGGCTTGTGGGGAGGGAGCAGGGGGATGATTAGGTGGAGCACGGGATTTTTAGGACAATGAAATTATTCTGTACAATAGTGCAATGGTGGGTCCACGACACCATGCATTTGTCAGAACCCATAGAATGTAAAACACAGAGGGAGCCCTCGGCCCCAACTATGGACTTTAGTTAATAATAATGTATCTATTGGTTCATCCATTGTAACAAATGTACCGCCCTAAGGCAAGATGTTAATAATAAGGGAAACTGGGGGCGTCGGAGGCGGGGGAGGTCTATGTCCTTTCTGCACAATTCTTTAAGCCTGAGACTGCTCTACAAAATAAAGTCTTGGGGGCACCTGACTGTCCCAGTCAGTAGAACACGCCACTCTTGATCTCGGGGTCATGAGTTTGAGCCCCACGTTGGGCATAGAGATTACTTCAGAAAAACAAAATCTATTCTAAAAAAGGAAAAGGAGGGTGTGGAGAAAGCTTAGTATTCCACATGAAGCTGTCCGTAATGTTTCCACAATATGTAGTTACCAGCAATGTTCTGATGAGACTGTATTAGGAGGGCGGGAATAGGAAGTGTGTGGGGGACGGATGTAAGGGAGTGTAAGGGAGCTAAATCCTCATCTTCCAAAGTGGGGAGTTGGCAGGGAAAACCTAAAACTGGAGAGAAGCAATGGGAAGGTGCTAGGTAGCAAACCCAGGAGTAAAAATTCCCTCAAGAGTTGAAAGGATTGTCCTCAAGCAGTGGGCAATGGGAGTGGGGCTGCTCGTGTTTCTTGATTCTAAGCTGTGGGCACGTTTAACTGGAATAAAAACCCAAGCCATATTTGCAAAAGGAAAGTGGAAAGAACAGTAAGAACAAAGGAGAGACGTGGAGGTGGTAGGGCAGCGACAAGAAGCCAGCTCTGTCCGGAAGCTTTGTGCACCGTGCGGGGTAAAGGAGGAGATGCCCAAGCCTGCGTGCCTGTGGCCACGATCCTGGGACAAGAACAAGGTTGGTGGAACAGGGAGGCAGGGGAGTCCTGAAGAAACAAGGTCCTAAGGGAGGCTTGGCCTCACACGGAGGAGGGCTTCCCCCAACCCAAGCAGATGGGAAGAAGCGAGAAGTGAGCAGCTGGGTGGGTTTGTGCTTTCGTGGCGGGAGGCAATCTGATCCATCTGTTTTCTCAGTGAAGTGGGAGCCACGGTTGGAGGAGAAAGGAGAAGGTGGGAAGGAGTCATCCAGGACCTTGCTGCTCGGAGTGGGGTGGACAGACCAGAAGCATTGGCACGAGCTGGGGGCTGGGTAGACAGGCAGGATCCTCAGCTCCACCAAGGTCCCTAGGAGACTCGCAGGCAGATGGAAGTTTCCCATCCCAGAAAGGGGGAAAAGAAGCTGGCAGGCATAGCGGGTTGGGGGGGGCGGCAATGAGTGCCTGTTCAGGACTGTGAACTAGGAGGGAAGCTGCCAGCCCAGTGCGGGATGCTCGTGCAGAGCTGGCTTGCTCGGTGCAGGCAGAGAGCGGGTGATGGTTGCCATCCTGCCAGGCAGGGACCGCGACAGCAGAGGGGGGCACAGGAGTGGGGGGTCTAGGCAGCAGCTATGGTGATGGTGTGCGGAGCCCAAACAGGACAAGAGGGACGGTGGTGGCACAAGGGGCTGATGGGCAGCGGACCGGTGGGCTCGAGGAGGTCAATGAGGTCAATGAGCTGTTGCCTGCGGGTACCAGAGCAAGTGACCAAGAGGACGGAAGGGGGAGACACTGAGATCTCGGGGTGGGGGGTGAGGTGTGGGGTCATTATGAGATCTGAGGTGTAAGCTTGGAAGCAGAAGAGGTTGGGAAACCGAGAGGCCTGCAGTAGGCTGCCTGAAAGTTCCTCTATCCTCCCACCACCCCCCACCGGGAAGTTTGCTCCCACAAATCTAAAGATGGCGAGAGGAAATGGATTGATTTGCTCTCGGGTGTGGTCTGTGCATCATGATTTTTGAAAGCTTTCCAGGAGATTATAATGCGCAGCAGAGTTTGAGAGACCCACAGGTGTAGACAAAGAGACCCAGGCATTGACAGAGAGAAAGGGCCAAGCAGGGGGACAAGAAGGTACCCTGGAGTGGGCATAGCCCAGGGAAGTCTGACCAGGAAAAGGGGCCTCGGTTGAACCAGCTGGGCAGCGGCACATGTCCTGTGTTGTAGGTGAGCGGAAGATGGAGATGGGGCGGTCTTCCTCTGCAGGACCAGATCGTAAGCAGGGGTGTGCGAGAGTGTGTGTGAGACAGGCAGGCAGACAGTCCCCCAGTCTGCGCTGCATTGTGTCAGACCAGCCACTAGAGGGAGCGCTGCGCTCACACATGCAGGGACTGGTCCCGCGGGTCGCCGGCGGTGAGGCTCTGGCCTCTTGATGGGACAGCTTCCATGTTCTTGTTGCAGATTTTGTAGCCACACACCCCGGGGTTTAACTGCAGTCCCCACTACTTCCAAGGCCGGGTGACCTTGGCCAGGTTACCCAAGTGCTCTGTGACCCAGTTTCGTCAGCGGTAAATGGGCATGGCCATGGTTCCAACCTTCTGAGATTGTTGGCAGCATGAATGAGGTCATGCCTGGGACGCACGGTGCCACACTGGGGGATGCTAACCCGACGTGATGGTGGAGGAGGTTTTGCTGTCGCCTCTCTCTCTCTGCTTCTCCTGCAGCCCCTCGGCCCAGCCCAGGTCCAGGGACATGGAGATGGGCTTTCTGGGGTTGGGGGAGAGCAGAGACTGGGGTGCAGCAAGTGGTCCCTAGGGGCAGGGACAAGGAGAAGCCCAGTCACCTTCCCTCCCTGCTCAGTCGTGCTGGTTCTCTTATCTGGGAGCATTTCTCATCCTATGGCTCATTCCCGGCCGTGGTCTCACCCTTCTGGCCACTGTACCTTCCTCCCTCCTCTGGGGAGCCCAAGGGACCAGCAACTACCCTAGCCTGGCAACCACATCATCCCTGGAGCAACGCCACTGCCTGGTACCCAAGGGGCTCGGAGGGGGTGCTCCTTCCCAGCCATTCTCCTAACTGGCCCCCTCACCGTCTCCTGCCCACACCAGCCAAGAGCTGACCTATCAAGCTGCACCGCAGGGGGACCCGCATTTCCAGATCTGCAGACACCCCAGGTGCAGAGGTTGCTCTGGGAAGAAGGCCCACAGAAGCAGCCCACACAGGGGGACAGCCTGCCCTGACATTAAACACCGATTTGCCAGTATTATTAAAAGCAGGGCATTATATCCCAAGATCTGGATTTCCAACTTTTCTTGAAAACTTGGAGGCTCTGAGAGCCTGAGCTTACATTCCCACGTGGCACCAGTAGGCCCCAGGGGAGAGGAGGCCACCGTGCAGGTGAGCCAGGCCTCTCTGGTTTACAGCTGTCCCCACCCAGGCCGTGTCCCCCAGCCACAGTCCCTCCCTGGCTGCTGTGAACATCTCAGCCTGGGAGCCTGTGACAGAGAGTTCAGGTGAACCCTTCCATGGTGCCGCCGCTTGCCCAAGGCAGGCTGAAATGAGGTGGAGGATCGGGGTTCCCCCCAAATGACAGCAGACCCTCAAGGGCAAGGAACCCTGGGGACCAGAGAGCTGCTTAGTGTCCTCACCTGTTCATAGAAATTCATGGTCCAGATGCCCACCGTAAACTACACACACATACACACACACACACACCCCTCACCCTCGTCGTCCAATCCGTCAGCAGAACCCCTGCTTCTCCCCACCTTTTCCTCCTACTGCCCCAGTCCAAGTTGCTGTCTTCTCTCACCCAGCTGGGTGCAGGAGGCTCCTCATTTCTCCTCTTGCCCCCCAAAGGCTGTCTGCCCCACAGCAGCCAGAGGGAGCCTATGAAAGCCCACGACATGGCTCATTCCCTCCAGTGACTCCCACCTCACTCAGAATTAAAGCCGAAGGCTTATGGTGGCCCTGAATGAACTGTCCACATTACCTCTCGTCTCCTCTCATGCTTTACCAGCCTCCTCATTGTTCCTGACATCCCAAGCACACTCTGGCCCCAGGGCCTTTGCACTGGCTGTTGCCCTGGCTGGCCTATTGTTCCCTGCCCAACCCCCCCCCCATCCACATGGCTCCCTCCCTCACCTTCGTCAAGCTTCTGCTCAAGTGTAACCTTCTCTATGAGGACTTCCCTGTCCTCCCTGTCCCCTCTCCGCTTTGTTTCCCCCCTCGCATGAATCCCTTGCATAACTGTTGACTGAAGCGCCCTGTTTGTTGTCCTCCCCGTCAAGAGAATGGGTGAGAACAGAGATTTTTTTTTTTTCCTGTTTCGTTCATTGCATAGAGGAAGCACGCAACAAATATTTGGTAACTGAATGAGTGAAAGGATAAATGGGTGAAATGAGAGCGTGCGGAAGGGCTGTCAGGACTACCAGATGGTGTGTGTCACGCAGGGCCCCAAACCTGGGGCTCACTGCTCTATCGTTAGCATCTTGCAATTGTACGACCTTCATCTTTGAATTTGTAAGTGAAGTCTGATGGGACATCCCGCCCGCGTCCCCTGCGTGGGTTCTCAGCTACCAGCTCCTGGCCCCACGCAGTCACCCCTGCTGTTCCTTCGTGTGACGGGGGCCTGGGTGCAGGCAGGGTCGAGGCTGAGCGTGCAGTGGGGTGGCCCCGGGCACCTGTGAGGGGCTGCACTGACGCAACGCGTAACCCAGCGCCCAAGGGAGCATGACACTGAACAGTAACTAAAAACCCGCCATGACGGCCTGAGAGAGAGAGCTGGGTAGAAGGGCAGGCTTTTGCTCCGCTTTCTGAACAAGAGGCCCACATTCTGTAGCTGGCCCTAGTATGAAGTGCTCACGCCTCCCCAGGACTAAGTGCTCTACCCGCCGGAGCTGGGGTGGTGATGGTGATTAGAGAGAAACAAGGCTCAAGCAAGAGAAGGCCCCTGGGGCTCCTGGAACAGGTAACTGGCATGGAAGAGAACATTCCCTTGACCTCCTGAAGGCCCTGCCCTGTCTGCACAGTGAGCAGGAGGCTGAGGATGAGCCAGGGCAAGCTCCTTCCTCCCTGGCCTCAGTTGCCACATCCGTGGGCTGGGACAAGAGGCCTGCACATCCTTCCGACAGTGACAGTTGGTAAGCTTTGCAGACTTACACGCGGTGGGATGTGTGCATGGCAGTCATGGTTCCCGGCCCGCCACAGGGCTTGTCAGGTTGCTCTGAAGGGTTCCTAAGTCAGGGTTCAATTTCTGTCCCTGTCCCCCAAAATGTTCAAAGGGAACCTGGTTTTAGCCCCCAAGGGATGGGTGACAGGGACCAGCCCTCAGTGATGACTTCAGGCCCAGGTGTCGATCGTATATACGAGCTTGGTGAGGGTGTCAGACCTTGATGGTAAGTTCCGACCGGCCCCTGGGGGTGGCCACACACCCTGATGGCCACTGCAGGTCTTGGTAGTGGCCTCAGACCCCTGTGGTGGCCGCAGACAGACCCTAGTGACACGTGGGAGGCACCAGGCATCTCATTCCCTGGCCCTCCATCCTGCCTAAGCCCCCATCCCTCCCCAATCATTAGAATTTGAGCCATTCTCCAGGATCCACTTAATTAGCCAAGCTCATTAACTCCCACAGGCTTCTCCTCCCCACCTAATTAACTGACTTAATTAGGGCTTGCAGGCCTGGCTCCACCCAGCCCCCTCCTGCTCCCATCCTGCCCACCTCCTCCAGGCCCTGGCTCAGCCGAGCCTCCACCAGGCTGGGAATGGATTGGTTGTGGCCGGGGCCCTTCTAGCACCCAGACCTCTGCCCTGTGTCCCTCCCCACTCCCTGCACCCCAACCCCAACATTGTCCCAGGACACCAGGACAGGGCTCCTCCTGGGCAGGGCAGCAGCTCATAGGCAGAAAGAGATAGAAATCGGGAAATTGTGATAGGGAGGGGCAGGGGGAGAGAGATGGAAATGAGGCAGAACAGAATGGGATGAGAGGAGGAGGTGAGGATGGCTTTGTTGAGACGGATGGGCTGGGCAGCACGGTGGCTCTGGGCCTGGACTCTGGAGCCTGCCTGGGTTCGAGTCCCAGCTAGGGGTGTGAACTTCAGCAAATACCTCCCCTTTCTGTGTCGTGGAGACACGATGAGAGCAGCCTCACCATAGGGTTGTCGTGAGGTTTGAATGAGTTAATATGCGTGCGATGCTTAGGACTTGGCCTGGCACAAATCTGTGCTTGTGAAATAAGCAGGCAGGGATGAACAGAGGTTCCCTGAGGGCTGGGGGCTGGAGGAAGGGATGGGGCGGCCAGAGGGTCCCGTCCCTAGGGGTCAAGGACACCGCCTCCCCAGGCAGATTCTGGGAGGGCCAGTAATGGACGGAGGCCGCCTACTGGGCAGAGCCCTTGGCCTGGGAGAGGCTAAAAGAATAAGAACACAGTGTCCATTCCCACTCCAGGGATGGAAGAGGCTGGCCTTGTTAGTTCAGGACCTCTACAGCCCATGCCTCAGTTTCCCCATCTGGGGGAAGGCCAAGCCTTGTGGCAGTACCTGGCATACCCTTGATGCCTAATAAACGGTTTGGGGGGGCAGGTGCTCAGCTGCGCTTCGCCTCCCCTGGGGTCAGAACAAAGAAGGTGTGCTGTGCTGGCAGGACGCAGGTCAGACAGAAAGCAGAACTTCCTGGAGTTGACGGGTGCAAGCTCTGCAAGGTGGGAGAAAGGAAGTGTGTCCGAGTTGTTGGGCAGGTTCTAGGGGAGAGATGGAGGTTGATGCCCAAGAGTGAGCAGGAAGCAGGGAGAAGGAGGCTGAACGCCGAGACGGCCCTTTCCCTGTGTAGCCCCTGCTCACCCGCCCCTGCTCATCCCTTGCCAACCCAGCGCAGCCGTCACTTTCTCCAGAAAGTCCTGACATTTGTCTCTCCTTTGTAGTCTGATCTCGGTCAGAATTTGACATTTATTGGCGTGATTAGAACAGTGTCTCCCCCACGAGGCTGGAAGCCCCCAAAGGCAAGGACATCTGTGTAGCTCACCTATTTATCCTGGTGCCCCCTTCCAGTAGGCGCCCATTATTGAGAATGAATGAATGAATAAATGCATGCCTTGGCCTAGAACCCAGAGGTTCCTGAAGCTTAAAGGGAAAGGGACCCTATGTGGCAGCCCAGGAACCCACCTGCGTGCTCAGCTATGAACCCACCCAGCTCCTCAAGTGACCCCAAGAACAAGTGCCCTTGGGGAGCAGGAACTAGACTCCGAGGATCTGAAACACTTGTTCCTGGGTGGGCTGAGCTCCCTCTGAGAATTCCCTTTCACAACCTGGGATGCTGAGGAAGTAGTGAGTATGGGGACAGGCAGCAGAATTATTCATTTACCCCTGCACTTTTAAACACTTCAGAAACCCACATTTGTAAATAGTATAAAGAACTTGGGGTTGTAAGTGGCAGAGACCCAAGTCCAGCTCACAAGCACAAAAGAAACTTTAGGGGGTTACATACCCGAAAAGTCCAGAGTCTTCAGGTATGGCGGGATCCAGGGGCTCAAATGATGGCATGAGGATTTTGACTCATCATCTCTTGGTTCTGCAGTCTGCTGTTTTGGCTTTAACCTCTGAGAGGGTCTCCCTGGTAGTACTAACTCCAGACGTATATCTCTGTATCTTTTGGTTCAGTGAGAGTTATTTCCTATTGGCCTGGCTCAGGGTACAAACCTATCTCAGAATCAATCAGGGTGGGGCGCCTGGGTGGCTCAGTCGGTTAAATGTCTGCCTTCGGCTCAGGTCATGATCACAGGGTCCTGGGATCGAGCCCTGCATCGAGCCCCGCATCGGGCTCCCTGCTCAGCGGGAAGCCTGCTTCTCTCTCCCACTCCCCCTGCTTGCTCGCTCTCTCTCTCTCCAATTAAATAAATAAAATCTTAAAAAAAAAGAATAGCTTTTGCAGTATGTGATTCTGTGTTTTCTAAAGCCAGATCCAGGCATTATCTAAAATGACCTCACCTCGTACTCTCTGAGAGACACAGGACTGGGCTGTAGTTCGGCTCCCTGACCCCCTGCACTCATACCTGCTGCTCTCCTTAGGGGCTGGCTGTGGCTGTTTCTCTGCGAAGTTGTGAAGGGAGGATCTGATAGGTCCTCACCTCCCCACCCCCAAGCTTATTGCAGGGGAGCAAGAAGCATCCTCTGGAATCCTCAACAGACTCAGGGCTACCCAGAGCTGGTTCAGTCCCAGCTCCTTCCTCAGGAATGGAGCACCAAAGCTATCTCCAGGAAAGGAGGCATTTGGAAGGAAACAAGTGCTGTCTAGTACACATCCCCAGGGGTCTGGATCTCCTGATGCCCTAGTTTGGGTTTCCCAGAAACAAACCCTGAGACAGGGATTGGAAAGGAAGTCGTTTATTTGGCAGGTGATCTCAGGGAGGGGAGTAGAGAAGCGGGCCAGGAAGGCAATGCCAAGCAAGTTACTACAGGCACTGCTGTGGATATGAGCAGGGCAGGAGGGATCAGACAAGGCCCACAGGAAAAGTGATGAGGATGCTGGCAAGTAGGAGTGGGGGAGGGGCCTGGGAAGACTGGGTAGGGGACTGACAGTGTCTGCCACCAAGACTAGCGCTTACCACGGGGCCCTGGGGTTGGCATGATGCTCACATAGTCCAAGTAGAGTACAACTCTCTTATCCAGCATCAACTCTCCCCCCATCTTTTAGCAACATTACCCCAATTTTCCCTTGGGGACCCGTCGTATTCCTTGACATATCCTTCCCTACACATTAGGGGGTTCTCGGGGGGAGGAGGGGCTCACTTGTTGGGCTCTAGGAGTCAGCTTGTGACCCAGCGTCCACCAATCAGTGTCTACCAGCCCCGTGGTCACCCTGATTGTTTCTTTTTCTTTTTTTTTTTTAAGATTTTATTTATTTATTTGACAGAGAGACGGTGAGAGAGAGCACGAGCAGGGGAAGCAGAAGAGGGAGTGTTCTCCCTCTCTCTCTCTCTCGAATAGATAACATCTTTAAAAAATAAATAAAATTGAAAAAATAAAAAGGCTTCCACCGAATAATTTTTAATTATTTTGAAAATTGTAAAAGAAAATACAGAAAAGTGTAAACCTGTGCATATCTACAGCTAGAATCAATGTTAACATTTTGTCATATTTGTGTCAGATCTTTTTTTAAAAGATGTATTTATTCATTTGAGAGAGAGCACACGCAAGTGGGGGAAGGGGCAGAGGGAGAGAATCTTCAAGCTGACTCCCCGCTGAGCACAGAGCCCAAAGCTGGACTCAATCCCACGACCCATGATATCCTGACCTGAGCTGAAACCGAGAGTCAGATGCTCGACCGACTGAGCCACTCAGGCGCCCCCCGTGTCAGATATTTTTAATTAAAAGAAAAAGAAAAAAACATGACACAGAAAAGTGAATTCCCATTATCTACCCTGACCCCGGGCCCATTTCCTAGATTCCATCTCCAGGAGCAACCACTCTCATGATTTTAGAGATATTCTTCTCCTATCCGTTGGCAAGCTTTCAGCTACAAGGAGCAGAATTCCCTTCAAAGCCACTCCAAGTACAACTCAGCAGCTCAGCAATGTCATAAAGAAGCGGGTTCTTTCCTCTCTGCAGTGCCATTATACCGTACTTCCCATCATCAGTGGCATCCTGCTGGTTGCGGTCGCAGTGTTGTATTTCGACACGGGAGGTGGGGACTCATCAGGACTCTTGCTGGAACACTGTGTTTCTCACTTCAGCATATATTCTCCATAAAGGTAATGAGAGATTTAAAGATCCATCACCTCCAGCTGCTGTCCATCCTGGGCTGCCCTGTCTGTCTTCCTTCTGATCCATCTTGCGTTCTGGTGGAACTGTTGGTTTTTGTTATTGGCAATAGCTTGACCTGTGTCTCCCAGGGGCGCTGGATGCTCCTGTTCCTGGCTGTGAAGAGCTTCCATAACCTTTACTCAGAATGTCATCATGGTCTTCAGCTTCCTAAACCTGATCTGCTCTCTGAACTACTCAGGCACCAATGCCACCAGGATCTCTGGCCATGCTGATGGCCTGGGCATGATGGTGGCCATCCGGGCAGAGGGTGCTTCCTGCACTATCGTAATGCAGACCAACAAGCCAGGAATGCCTTCTCTTTGTCATGACTGGGAACGTGAGGCAATAAGGAGCATCACAGAACATAGACCACACTGGGAAAATCCCCAAATGCCACCATTTTTCCCCAGCATGGGGACTACCAATATGGCCGACACATCAATTTCAGTTCAACTAGTAGAGCCACCCAAACTCATATAGTTTGAAACGTGATGTATATATTCTAGAGGACAGGGACTCTGTTACGATTCCTTCCCCAACCCCCACAACAGTAGCAGAAACTTCTGACACATCAGTGAACACAAGATGCAGCCAAAGGGAGGTCCTGGGATGGATTCCTAGCCCCACAAGCTTCCTTGAGCACGGAGTGGCAAACTGATTGCCTGCGAGTGTGAGTCCACACCAGCATCAGAGAGGGTGTGGGCCCCAGGCCGAGGAAACCTAAATGGACATCTGTTTTCTGATGTTTCTTCTGTGTTGTTATGGAAATCAGAGCTAAGTTCTATCTTGGTGTTCTGCTATCCAGATCACACCCATTAAGACCCTCTCTGGAAGGGCAGTATTGCTTTGGATACAAAAGTTTGAGCTACCAAGAGTGGATTATCCCCAGGTGTCAAGGAAAAAGGAGTGCAGCATTACGAATAGCTGTTTTAGCTCCTCTCTTCAGATATATTGTGAAGGTTCACCCCTCCAAGAAGTGGGCCAAGGATGGGATCAGACACTGCAAGCAGCTATCTTACTGGGGAAAACGCTTGGGCAGGAAAATCAGAAGGGAGCCAGAGGAGGCTGGGCGAACCATCAGGCTCAATAGATCCAATGCATGGAAGAGGAAACAAAGGAAGGAAGGTGGGATAAGAACCTTAAGAACGTTTTGATGAAGCCAATGGGAAGTCCTTGATCCCCAGTTGCCTATCAGGGAAGCTCTGTGTCTCTAAGGAACTGGACGCTTTAGTGTTTTCGAGGCACTCAGTCACTGACTGGGATCAGCTAGAAGGAAGCAAAGTGGGGCCAGCCTTCTTCGTGAACTCTGGAGAGCCTCCACCGCTGCTGCCCTGGGCAGTCAGAGATCTAGATGGTGCGTTTTCATGACTGCCACATCCCACCCCTCAGGCCACGCAGCTCCGCCGTGGATGCCTTGAGTCTCTCTTTCTAAATGGAAACTGTGAAGAGGGTGGTTGGTGAAATGAACTACAGCCCCTCCCCCTCATTGTACTTGATCTCAGGGCCAGGACTGGTACCAGTCCTTTCCCCCTTCACTACCCATTCTTAATTATCCACACTCTCAACTTGGCAGGTCTCCATGGATCACCCGGGGGTGTGACCCAACCCTTCAGTCCTGAGGGGTCTAAACTCTTGGTTATCATAACCAATGGATCACTCCAATGGATTACTGACTTCCACCTGTATTTCTCCCTGCTCCCACTTTGTAAAAGCAGCCCTGCCTTCTTCTAGTAACTAATCAGGGTACTTCTCTAGTAACTTCTAGTAACGGATTAGGGTCAATTATTACTGCCAGGAAGTGACTCCTCTTCTTGCCTGCTGGTTCCAAACACATGGAGCCCAAAGTGCCCTGGCAACGGCCACAGCTTAAACATTAAGGGGACCCTGGATGTGTCCCCTGAGAAGAGTGTGCCCCCTTTGGGGACCAGGACTTCTCACCCTGCAGAGGCGCGGACTTCAATACCCCACAATTCATTTTGGCAAACATTTTCTAATTGCATTGTGGGTAATCAAATCCCCAGGCCAGGAATGAGGGAAGGCTTCTGCAGAAGGTGGCCTTGATAACCTTTGATTACCATGGCTGGGAGCATTTCAAGGCAGATTCTGCTCCTGCCCCTCTCTAGGCCTCAGTTTTCTCATCTGTAAAAAGAGGAAAACGCACTCTAAATTCGAATGTTCTGGGACTCGGTTACTAGACACGGGAAGACATTTCCTTCCCTCTTCCTCCCTCTCTAGCCTCCTGCTTCTGCCTGCCCCATAACTTAAACCCCTCCATTAGTCTGTTTGGGGCAATAAGGCCTTACTGGGAGAGGTGTAGAACAAAGGGTGAAATTTGAAACTCTGGACCATCAGCAGGACATGGAGGGGGGAGAGAGGAAAGGCAGACAAAGAAGAGATACCTGGAGTGGGAAGGGGTGGGGATAACTTGTATGGAGAACAAAGAAGAGGGGAGAGGTGTTCTACTTAAAGGAAACCAAGTGTAGAAGGCACGGAGGTCTGAGAAAGCACATATTCTAGGAACGCTGGCTAAGGTCAAGGCTTAATGGAGCAGAGGGGACCTCATTATGGAAGGGTAGAGGCCCCAAAGGCTACGGGGTCTGAACACCAGGATAGGGAAGTTAGATTTCTCTCCCTGGAGGTAACAGGGCATCCTTGGCAATGCTATGCAGAGGAGCAACCCAGTCCACTTAGTGCTTTACAGAGCTGATGGTCCCACAGTACTTGGATTCTAGAACAAAAGCATCTAGACAGAAGCAGGAGGGAGAAAAGCTGGGAACTTAGACAATATTCTCAGAAGCAGTTTCCAAAATGATGGCCCATGGTCTAGATTTGGCCCCAAAGCACATTTCATTTGGCCCATTCACTATTTCCGAACTTGGGGATTGGTTTCAAATACGGAAAAATTGGAAGACGCTATGTTAGAATATGGATTTGCTGCTTCTCTTGAAAGATCATCTGTCCTGTACAGGCCCACGATGCTCCAGTTTGCCTCATCTCACCACTTCCTATCACCTGACACCTGACCCTAGTCACTAATTTGTGTGATCTATAGATATATGAGTCTGCCATCCCTTGTTCAAAATTATCTAGATGCAGTCAGGGTGGTTGGGAAGAGTATGCTAGGTGGAGAAAACAGCCTGAACAAAGAAGAAATAGGGAAAGTGCTGGGTGTGTTGGGGGCTTTTTCGTTAATGAAACAGTGTGGCTGGGGCTTCATGGAGGAGTCTGAGAAAGAGGGGGAATAGGGCCTGGGAGGATGAGTGGTCTCTATCTCATCTCCACCCTCATCTCCCCCGCTTCCTTCTAGGCCACCAAACATCAGCATCAGACAATGCTCCTTTCTAACACCCAGGTAGTGCCTTTGCACACGCTGCTCTCTCTGTTCGGAATCCCCTTTCCTCTCTTCTCTCTGGTGAGCACTGTGCAGATCAGCTGCATCCCACGACTAGTCACTGTTCATAGCAGGGGTCACAAAAAGCGACCTAGTCTGGTCACGCGCGGCCCCCAAGGCCCCAGGTCACGACCTCTTCCCTGAGTAGACTGGTAGTTCTCTGAATTCTCGCTCAAAATAGAATGGATGGATGGATGGATGGATGAGCGGACAGACAGGACAGACTGACGGATGAATGAATGCACACGGGATTGCAGAACAGAGCTTGGCTGTTTCCCTCCTTGAAACAGACACATGCTCCGCCCCACAAGAACAGACTGGGACAGTCTGGGGCAGTCTGGTCCCGAAGGGGCCAGGAGGCTGGACCAGGTGACCCTCTCAGACTCCCCCGAGTCCTCCCTAACCTCGTTCTCGCCCCCTCGTGGGCTCTGACCTAGAAAAGACGGGGGTGGGAAGATGGAGAGGGAGCCCACGGGCGCTAGGACCCAGCGCGGCCGGAAGGCGGGGTGGGGGCACCGCGCGCCGCTCCTTCTGCGCGGGGAGAATCTGCGCCCCGCGGCGCGCGGCGGGAGGGCGCGGCGGGAGGGCGAGCGCGCGCCGAGGTGAGTGCGCGTGCGCGAGAGCGCGCGCCAAGCGGGGCGGACAAAGGGGCGGGCGGTGGCGCGCGAGCCGGAGGGCGGAGCCGCGGGCCAGGCGGGCAGGTGCGCGCGGGCCAGAGGGCGGAGCCGCGATGCAGCGATGGAGCGCTGCCCGGGCGGGCGCCGGGGCCGGGGCCCGAGCAACTGGCGGATCGCGAGCCGGAGCCGCAGTCAGAGCCCGGACCAGGCCGGGGTTCGGGACCTCAGGGCCGGGCTGCTCGTAGCGGCGGCAACGGAGCCCCCCAGCGGCTGAGGGGCTTCCTCCCAGTTCCTGCCGGTGGCCGGGACTCAGCAAGCCCCCGCAGCCGGGGAGCGCGGGGATACCCCCCACCACATCCAGGACCCAGAGACCCCAAAGAAAGCGGGAGACCCCTCCAGATCCAACAGAGGGCGACTCCCCAGCTGGGGAAAGCGGAGACTTCCTCCGTATTCAGAAGACAGTGACCTCCCTACGGTACGGCTAAGACTACCCCTCTTCAATCTGGGCCCCCCCAAGACCTAGAACGCAGTGACCCCCCCGTCCGGGATTGCTGGGACACCCCCCCGTCAAGAACCTGGTCATTACAACTCCACACCTCAAGACACGAAGACCCAGCTCATAACGCCCCTAGATCAGGGGGTTCCTAGACCCCCCAATTCCGGTACACAGGAACCCCAAATCTAGGGAACTGAGGACAGCGCGAGAGCTACCCCTCACCAGCAAGAGGCCTCGGGGCCCCCTCAAAGCTCCAGGACCCGGGCGACTGAGCCCCTCGCGGCGCCCTTCGCATCCCAGCCTATGGTTGTGGCGCCCTGAGCCCCCCCGGGCCGGGCTGACGGAAACCGAGACGGCGCCCAGGCCCCCTGCCGCGGCGTCCCCGCGGCCCCAGCCCAGGTAAGCCGGGCCCAGGTGAGTGGCCGCCGAGGTCCCTAACCCTGCAGGTGGGGAAGGAAGTATTGGGTGCACACTGCCCCCTCCCCAGCGTCGCCATGGAGCCGAGGCTGAAGGACGTCTCTTTGTGTCTCGCTCGGAGGAGCCGCCCCCTCCTCCTCTCCCTTCCCCCACCTCACACCCTAGCCCTGGGGTTTGGGCGCTGCTCCCGGGCCCCACGGAGGGAGTAGTGGTAGAGCCCCTTGTGCCATAGAGAGGGGGGAAGAGGGTGGAGAGTCTCCCCCCGCCCCTCCCAAAACTGTGAGCCCGGAGCTGTTGGACTCTCAGTCCTAGGAGTATATATACCCCTCCCCCCCGGGCCAGGCTGAGTTCTCAAGTGAAGTCCCCCCTGGGAAGGGAAGATTTGGGGATGTCCACAGGTGAGGGGATCTGTGGCATGTGGCCCTAGGGTGATGGCTGAGGTTTTGGGTGTGTGTCTTTGTCTGTGAGAGGGCAGGGAAGGGGTGTGTTTGAGAGAATGGGTGGGAATCCTGTATTTTCTCTGCGATTCCATTGCCCCCCGGCCCAGGCCACAGGGAGGGGCTTCCCCCAAGTCACACTTTGTATGTTTTGCAGGAGGGAACAAGCTCTTTCCAAAGTGAGGCAGTGATTTCTGGGGAGGAGAGGTAGTCTGGACGAAGAAGCCATTTCAGGTCAGGGCACCTTTCTGTCCCCGTGTGCCCTGGGGCCAGCAATCCCAAGACCTTCCCTTCTCCCCCTGATCTCCATAATACCCAGGGCCAAACCTCAGGTTGGATCCATGTGTCCTGGACAACCAAGGGACCATTCTAGGTCCTTGCTTTAGCTTTCCAGGCTATACACAGCAGTAACCCAGGCCGGCCCTCAGTGAGGTCCCAAACCCCAGGCCCCACAGCTCATGGGAAGACAAGCATCCAGGGGATGTTGTACCCTGAAGTTCTGGATCAGAGATCCCAAGAAGGGGCTGGACCGTGCTGAAGGAACACTCTGGGCTGCTGGGGTTCCCCCAGTCTCTTCTCTCTGAGCCCTCTGCAGGCAAGCAGTGATGCTGAGGAAGGCAGGACTTGGTACAGGTAGCCCCACTGGGAGTTCCTTTGTTCATTTATTTATTTAACAAACCTTTAGTTAGTGTTTGTGTTGTGCCAGGCACTGGAGTCAAGGGCTTTTTTCCCCACATCATCCCGATCCCCTTTCCTGATCTCTCCGGGTCAGAAGACCCTGGGCTGCTCTCAGTTTGCCCAGGCCACTCACTGTTGGGCCAGTGGAGGTAGGCCTGGTCAGGTCCAGCTGACCAGTCCTGACCCCACACCTGAAGCACCTGGTCCTCCTCTTGCTGTAGACTTGGGGGCCCTGAGCCTGGGTGGCTGATCCCTCTACTCCCCCATTCCCAATACCAGGTGCCCCCCCCACCTTCTGCTGGCATTGACCCACGGGAGAGGATGTGACCAAGGAGAAGAGGTTGGGGGTGCTTCCGGCCAGACCTCTGGCAGCCCCTCCTGCAAATTCAAGGACAGCTGAGGCAGCCACCCTCAGCCCCGCTGCTCTGAAGACTGGGTGACCTTGGACAAGCATGTGGCATCTCCCAGAGAAAATGACAGAGAGTGAGCCACTCACTCTGCAGTATGTAGATCACAGTTGGGCCACGAGGAGCACCCAGGTGTATCCTCTCCCTCTCTGAAGGAGTTCATTTCCAATGGGTTCCTAGGAGCCCAGGGCCTTATCATATGGCCTTATCACAGGCAAGGGAGTGGAGTGAGAGGCCAAATCCAGAGATTTGAGTCACTGTGACTAGGGAAAACCATCAAAAGGCCAGAGGGGGACCGGAAGTAAGATCTCCCCTCCTCATTAACCTGCAGTGGCTCCCCACTGAGTCTGGAATAAAGCACAAGCCCAGACCCTTTGTGGCGTGCCCCTAACCCATGCCTCTCAGCCGTCAGCTCGCTCCTCACTCACCATCTTCTGGCTCCTCTCCTCTGTGTCCTCTGATTCCCTCCCTCCTTTGGGGCTGGTCCCTCAACCTGAGAAGCCCGGCCATAGGATGGCTCAGGAGCAGCCTTCTGCCTCCAACTTCCCTTTTGACCTGAAATGGCCTGACCCAGAGTGCAGAACTGAGTTGGACTGGCTGATGGTTGGCTTGGAGACAGTAGCCCATGTCCTCATGTGCTGGGAGACCTTGTCTCCACATCTAGACCCTGGGCTCCAGGACACGGAACCCCAGGTCTGTCTTGTCCACACTGCGGTGACTTGTCCATCCTAGAGGCCAGCGCATCGTACAGCACCTGTGTAAAAGACAGCTTCTAGACGCATTCTGGTGATCCAAATAGCGTTTTCTCGTGTTTGCGTTTGTTGCCAGTGTTGAAAACAACATACGATTTCATAGGCGAGTTCTGATTTTTGGATCTTCTTGAATCAGATGACGTGGCATCCCCAGGCCAAAGCCGAAGAATCACCTCCTTCTTTAAGGGCACTTGCCCTCCAGCCCACCCGGGGCCTCCCCTGGCCTGCTCACTCATTTACGTGACCTGCTGGCCCCTCCTGCAGGCATCTGGCTTTGCAAGCCCAGGGTGGAGGCCAGAAAATGTTTGCTCAGCGGGTGACCTTCGTCTGTGTGTGTTTTGCACACGTGGGTGTTCCTTGCCTCCACCATGGCCAAGTTAGGACAGGCACAGAGCAGTATCCCTCCGGGGCTAAGTGGGGAAGTGAACCTGCATCCCTGTAGCCAGAACATCCCAGCCTGGCCCCACCTTTACTCTGGGCTCCGGCCTGTGACCTCTCATTGTGCTAGAAGGATTCAACTACCAAAACCTTTTTAATTGTCCTGCTTGCTCAGGAGCAGAAGTCCAAGGCCCTAGGCCCAGGCACTGCTGAGGACTCCTGGGGGAGGGCTGCTGTCTGGACCTCAGTTTACCCATGTGTCCAGAGAGGAATTGGACTTGAGTTTCTCTCTGCTATAAGCTTCCTCCTTGCTCTAACTTTCTAGGACTGAGTTCAAGGCGCTCTAAGTTTTGGTCAGGCAGGAGAGGTAGGGGCCTAGATGCAAGAGTCACTCAAAACTATTGACATTCCCTAAACATTAATGAAACCAACGGGTGTTGCCAAGTGGCTGGGCCGGGGGCCAGGGGCCAGCACTGGGCCCCAGCCACTGGGCATGGCCCTGGAAGGGAATGTGCCATCCTCCTGGATGAAGATCTATAGCAGCCCGAGGTCAAGGGACATAGCAGAGCACCATGCTTGAGATCCCAGGCTGTGGACTCTGCCAGGGTTTCCCACTTAGCTGCCGTGTGACCTTGAGTAAGTTACTTATCCTCGATGTGCTTCAGTTTACTTCTTTGGAAAACAAAGATAATACCCACCTCAAGGTCATCCGGGGGAGTCAGTGAGCTAAAGCATGAAGAGGGCTTAGGAAAGGGTCTGGCACATAAAAAGTGCTCAATTAACTATTGGCTCTTATTAAAAGGGGCATTGGCAAGCAGGCCACTAAGCCTTGGTGGTAACGCCACCTCAGTTTCCCCATAGCCAGTCCGGGGAGACCACAGGGCTTCTGCTGTCCCCATGAAAGGGGAAGAGTGTTGTGTGGTGCTTAAGAGCGTGAAGCATGACCCTGCTATGGGTGGGGTGGGGTGGGGTGGGTTTCGAGCCTGAGAAGGCCCTTCCAGAACCTGGCGCTGTGGCTCTCGGGGTGGGATCCAGGGCAGCTTAGCCAGAGTTCTGTAGTTGAGGCCCTCCTTCCCACCTCTGCTTTCTAGGTGAGGCACCTGCCTGTGTCTGCTGAGTGAGTTCCCCAGGCGGTTGGGCATCAGGCCAGAGCCAGGAGCAGCATCTCCAAAGGATCCCGAGTCTCACCCAAACCACCCACTCCCTCCCCTGCTCCCCTCAGCCCCCTTTCTGGCCACAGGAAGCAAAAGCAGTAGGCCCGAAGGGTCCAGTTAGAGCCCCTCCTCTCTCCCTGCCATAGTTCAGCTTCAGTCTGGAGAGAGAACAGGTGCAGATTCCCAGCTCAGCCCCCACTTGGGGAGCCGCAGAGTATCAGAGTTGGGAGGAAGCAGTGGAACATTTTTCAATGTCAAGTGCTCCCTGCCGGACACTGGGCACTGCTTTCTCATTTAGTGCTGAGAACAGCACTACATTAACCCAGAGGGAGGATTCTGACTGCCCACCGCTGTGAGCCACCAAAGTGAAACCAGCATTGAACTCCCTGGGTTCGGATCCCACCTGTACCAGTCCCTAGCTATATGACCTTGGACAAGGCAAGTTGTCCTGTGCCTCAGTTTCTTCTGATGCAGTTATGGGGGTGATAATAGCCCCTACCGTCTAGGGTTTTGGCGAGGACTGTTACAAGTAAAGCACTTCAGCAGTGCCTGCCACTTCAGTGTTTGCTCTGTCGCTTCTGCCACACCCTGCGGGGTATGCAAATGAGCTGGTCCGGGCGGGAGGAAGCCACGGTGATTCCCCCGCTGCACCAGCTCTCCTCCCCTGTGACTCTAGCCACAGAATGATCCAACTGCCTCTGGTTGTTGGGATGGCCCTGAGGGACCGGTGTGGAGGCTGGACAGGACAGAGCCTCCTCATCCTCCTCCTGGTCAGGCCCCAGAGAGGCTGCACAAATCCCCACCCCAGCACCCCCAGCCCCCATCACAGCAGGAAGACTTCCTCTTCCCTAGCCAGGGCCCACTGCCCTGGAGGGAGATCTTCCCATCTGCCGGCCCTGACCCCAACTGTCTCCAGGAGGGGCAGCGAGGCCCCCAGTTAACATATTTTACTGGCAAAAAGCACGACCTCTAGACCCTGCTGTGTGACTTTGCGCAAGGTGCTTAACCTCTCTGTGCCTCAGATCTCTCATCTACAAAAAGGGATGGTGCTAGTACCTGCCTTGTAAGGTCATTCTGAGGATTAAGTGAATGAATATTCGTAAAGTGATGTGAACGGCACTGAGTACCCCACTAAAGGTTTGCTGTTAATGTTAGTCCCACAAGCCCTGAGCAGAAAGGGAATGGGAGTCCCACTTTTACAGGTAAAAAAAAAAAAGGAGACTCAAGAGGTGAAGGTCTTTACTCGAGCTTCCATATCTAGGATTCGGAGAACATTCTGCCCACTTTTCCACCATTCACACACAGTTCACAGGGCAAAGCCGGCCAGAAGGACCCAACAGAACCTAACCTGGACTCTGGCTGCAATTCTGGACATATCACCCAGCTTTCCTGCTCCCACGCCTCTGCTCACATGGGGCCGTGACAGGCGAGCCCTGCAATACAGAGGAATCTGCAGTGCAGGCCCACGGAACTTTTCCAGAAGCTTCTAAGGCTTCCCTCACCCCCTTCCTCCACAGCCACATGCCTAGGGCAGTGGTGGAATTGCTGTGGGGGGCTGGACTCCAAGTCTCTTAAGGGTAAGCTAGGTCAGGTTCGTGCTGTCTCTTCACCTCCCAGAGCCTGGCACACAGGTTGGCTTCAGGAAGGGTTTGCTCAGGTTGGGGGTTTGGTGTGCGTGTCACCGAGTGAAAGCCAGGTCCTTGCCATGGCCTCCTCACTGTTTCCAGAGCCTCTGCCATGAAAGCTCTTCCACCACCATATCCACATGCCTGGAGCCTTCTCAGTGGGGCGTTTCCTGACCACCCACCTGTCTATGATCTCACCCCTCATCCCTAACATTTCCTCACCTCTCCCTGCTTTGTTTTCCCCTCTAGGACTTCGTACTCTCTGACCTACATCTCTCAGCCACCTTCCTGATTGTCGGCCTCCAAACTAGGATAGAAGCTCCTTGAGGGCAGGTCCGTTTGTTTGGTTCATGAATGTATTCCAGATACAAGAACAGTGCCAAGCACATAGCAGAGGCTCAACAAATATTTACTGAACGTCCTAGAGCCAGACAGATAGCTCTAAGCCACTTCTTAGCTGTGTGACACCAGGCATGTCAGCTAATCTTTCGTTCTCTGAGTTTCTGTTTCCTGAGCTTTAAGGGTCATAATGGGAATAATAATAGCTTCTCCCAAGATTGTCATGAGGTTTAAACAAGTCTCTATATATACATAAAGAACTCTGTACTTTACGTGGTTCGTAAATGTTAGCTATTATTAACCTTTTAACCTGCATATTATCCCCATTTTACTGATGAGGAATGGAGGCACAGAGAGAGTAAGTGACTTACCCAGAGCTTCATGGCTAGAAATTACCCAGGAATGCCTGAATGTGGGCTCCTTCCTCCTTCTACCCCCTCTGTAGGGGCTCGGGAAGAGATGAGGGCTATAGCTAGGCAAGGGCTCATTTCTTCAGGGAGCCTCTGTCTCTCCAGTGGTCGCCACCTGTCCACTGGTGGACACCCAGCCACCGCCCCTGGGCCAGTCAGCGAGTGGCAGGCCACCTCTGTGCTCTCAGCCCTCCATTCCTATTGATCGGCCTGGGTGCCGGGCTGCCCGCCTCACACAGGCAACAAGGCTCCTGCCTCCTCCCACACCAGGGGCTGCCACAGGCACTGGGCCCTCAGGCAGCTGGGGAGGGGTGAGGCCCAGGACTGCTACTTCCCCCACAGGGTCTGGCTGGGGAGGGCGAAAAGAGGCAGAGAGCCCGTTCCAGCTCTGGGCACCAGCTGCAGGCGAATAGCGTCACAGGCTATTAATAACCACCAAGGATGTGCCCCAGGGAAGGGGCACACTGCGCCAGCTGGAGGGGAGGCTGAGGCAGAGCCTCACAGCAAGGGGAACCCCAGGCTGCCCCTAGCGGGGAGGGCAGCGGCGAGAAGGTCGTTTGCAGTTTCTGCTGCTTGATCTTGGGAAGGCTTCAGCTCTTCCTCTCAGTCTTCCCACCTGGGAAATGTGGGACCTGGGTCAGATGGTCTCCAAAATCCCTTCTGGCTCAAGCGCGTTCAGGGGGTGAGATTTAGCCGAGCCCAGACAGCCACCATTTCCAGCGTAGAAAACCAGGGTGCAGTCAGAGTGCGGCCTTCGCCAAGATGGTATAGAGTCACGGCCGATCCACGACAGAACCACAGTCCCAGACCCCTCCGTCCAGCCAGTGCCGGCTTAATTCTTACAGAGGCCCACGTTAGACGGGCATTGTCAGCCCCCTTTTACTGATGGGCAAACTGAGGCTTCGGCAAGCGGCACAGCCTGACCAAGGTCACACAGCAAGAAGGGGCAAAGCTGGAGTTGGCACCAGGAGGGGAAGCAAGGAAATGATTGGAGAATATCCTTCTCTTCCTCCTTTTGAACAGAACGGGATGTTTGCTGGAGTCTCTGTGTTGCAGGACCAAGGGGAGGGAGAGGCCTTATCTGGAACCTCTTGAGGGCTCCCTGGGGCCCTGACACCCCCCGCCAGTGTTGCATGTAAAAGTGTGCACGGGGAGACTGGGAGTTTTTTCAGAGGAGAGGGTACTGAGCCTTCGGTGACCCATGAAGAGATAAGAACCACTAAATAGCTCATTTCATAGATTGGAAAACTGAAGAGAAGGGAAGGCAGGGGGCTGCGCAGAGCTCCCTGGGACCAGCAGCAGGGGTCAGTGCTCTGCCAAGCACCTCGCAGGCCTCTTTCTGGGGCCAAAGGGCCAGGCTCTGGGTCCCCCCACTCCCTGGCAGCAGATAGGAGGACCCCCATGTGAACACATTTCTGCACTGGGGTAAACAAATGAGGGTCGAGGACCCCCTCTAGGGAAGGTGGCCAACAGCAGAGAGCCAGACTGGGGCACCTGCCTTGGGGACATAAAGAGGGCTCTGCTCAAGGTGGGGTGTCAAGGGGACTCCCAAGGGTCCCCACCTTCCCGAGCATGGGCTGGTCCACTGTGGGAATCCAGGGCAACCAAGCCAGGCCACTCCTCCTCAGGCCCTTCTCAGGGGATCCCAACCCTGGGCTGTGGAGCCTGGGTGGATGGGCATGATCTCTCCTTGCATTTTCCTTTGGCTTTGTCTGGACCACCAGCCATGCCTGGTTCCTTTTACTGCCTAGACCTAAAAGGATCATACCTAGTGTAAAGTTTCATTCCTGCCCTGCCTCTGTTCACTCAGTTCCCACTGCTGTCCCCAGAGATGCGTTCATGCATTCATGCATCCATTCATTCACCAAATACTGATGAAGCGCCTACGATGTGCAGGCACTGCACTAACTGCTGGGGGATCCAGAGTGAACGAAACCAGCCTGACAACATCCCCGCCCTCCTAGTGCTGAAGTTCCAGTGGGGAAGAGAGGGTCACTAGAGATCTTGCCAGGCAGTAAATTACATAATACATTAGAGTGTTGCCCTCTACCGGGGAACACTAGAACAGGATAAGGGGAGTGCGGTAGAGTAGCG
This sequence comes from Mirounga leonina, assembly GCF_011800145.1. Lineage (NCBI taxonomy): Eukaryota > Metazoa > Chordata > Mammalia > Carnivora > Phocidae > Mirounga > Mirounga leonina. The sequence continues at coordinate 17,702,995 of NW_023270763.1, read as the reverse complement.
CTAGTTGAGAAGGTGTCAGTTGAGCAGAACTTGGAGGAAAGGAGCCACGTGGCCATCTAAGGGCAGAGAGAACAGCGCCCAGGCCGGGAGCTGGTGTGTTTGGGGAACAGCAGGGAGAGCAGCATGTCTGGAACAGGAGGAGGGAGGAGACAGGTCAAAGGGGTAAACTGAGGGCCCTTGTAAGGATTTTGGAATGAAATGGGAGTTGATGGTGGGTGTTGAGCTGGGGAACAATTGGATCCGAGTGGGCTGTGGTGGGTGGGGCACCAGTTAGGAAGTTACTGCTGTACCCAAGGGACCAGGATGGCTCAGACCAGTGAGAGCGGGTGCTGAGGGAGGTCCGGTACGTTTATTAATGTCTGGTGTTGATTCCAGAGTTACTTTATGCAAATACACGCAAGCGAGAAACCTATCCGTATCCCCCCCAACCCCTGGTTCAAAGTAGCATACTAAACAAAGTGAGCCGGAGGCGCAGAGAGGGCGAGGGAGCTGGTGACAGCTGCTTGCTCCACCAAGAAGCAGCTCTCTCCTACATGGCTGGGGGAGGGCCGGTGGCAGTGCCCTCTGGGGGACACCAAACATTCTACAGAAATCCCAAACCCATTCACCCTTCAACCTGGCCACCCATTTCTAGAACTGAGCATACAGACTCATCTACACATTGCCAAATGACTTACGTACAAGGCAACTTGTAGTTTGCAGTAGGAAAAAGTTGGACACGACCCAGTAGGGGTTTGGTTAAATAAATGGCAATATATCCACTCATACCTTTCCAGCTCCCTGGGAGGGGGGCCTGGGTTCCAGTTCTGCAGCGCTCCCTCCATCCCCGTCCGGGCTGCCTCCCCTCCTCGCCCTTCCTCTAGCCTTGCACAGTGTCTTGTGGGGCCTGCCTGGGTGCTGTCCTCGCCTGTGGTGCTGAAGACAGTGGGGCCAGAAACCAAGAGCGGAGAAGAGATGAGCAGGGAAGTTCAGAGTTCAGTCCTGTCTCTGCCCTTTACCAGCTGAGTGGCCTGGGGCAGGCTGCTTAACCCCTCTGGGCCTCAGCGTCCTTATCTGTAACACGGGGGTGCCATGAAGATGACACCCCCAATGTGAAGCATTGGCATATTGAGAAAATGAGTGATAGTTTGCACGATATCAATTTAGGAACAATGAAACAGAGTGGTTAGGTTTTTGGACACTGGAGTGGTAATGCCTGGGTTTGAATCCCAGCTCTGACATTTATTGGATGATCTTGATCAAGTGACATGACTGCTCTGGGCCTCAGTTTTCTCATCTGTAAGTCGGGATGAATAACAGTCCCCGTGTCGTAGAGTGTTGTGAGGCTTAGATAAGTTAATTTCTCTGAGGCTCTTGGCACACCTCGGGGATCCTTAGTGTTAGCAGTTATGTCACTTTCCTCTCTCACAGTACCTCTAGCCTCTCTGTCCCCTCCCCAGTGTCACTCCCAGCCACACACCCCCTCTGCTGTGCTGGGGCTGGGCTATGAGAGGGAGAGCACACCCCACCGTGCAGAGGCCCTGGCCTCTAGCCCAACCCTGCCACTGACTTTCTGTGATTTTGAGCAAATCACTGTTTTCTTCTGGCCATCGGTCTCTGCATCATTAAAATGGGGCTAATGGGAGTGCCTGGGTGGCTCAGTCGTTAAGCGTCTGCCTTTGGCTCAGGTCATGATCCCAGGGTCCTGGGATCGAGCCCCGCATCGGGCTCCCTACTCTGAGGGAAGCTTACTTCTCCCTCTCCCACTCCCCCTGCTGCTTGTGTTCCCTCTCTCGCAGTCTGTCTCTCTCAAATAAATAAATAAAATCTTTAGAAAAAAAATGGGGCTAATGATACCTCACACAAGCCCCTGGGAAAATAACTATCTGCCTACAGGGTCACGTTCAAGAAAGCGAAGACATGAAAAATTACAACTTGCTGAACACATAAAGAATTATTCACCTAGCATTTGTCACACCCTGGCTAAGTACTAGGGATACCGAGGTGATTAAGGCATGGAGCTTGCTGTCAAGGAGCTCTTGGGTTTCTTGCTGGATTGTCAGTCCCCTTCAAAGCCCATTTGTGTGTCACCTCCACCAGGAAGCCACCCTGATCCCCACTGCCATGCCCTCCTTGGAAATGCTGGAGCACTGACATTGTCTTTCTGGCCTTCTATTTATCTGAGTCCTTATTTTGTCTGCCTTCCTAATTCATAGGTTCATATCTTCTACCTGATGCATTGCTCTAACCTATTCACCCCATGCCAGTGCCCAGGCCCGAGTAGATATACTTGTCCGGAACTTTAGGTTGCAGGTAACATCAACTCAATTCAAAGTGGCTTAAGCCAAAAAAAGAAGTGTATCGATGCATGAAACAAATGGTCAGGAGTATAATTGGCTTTAGTCATGCCTGGATCCAGGTGCCCAGAGTCATCAGAAATCCCTCCACCTTACAGCTCTGCTTTTCTTCTCTGATGCTTCATTCTTGGGCAGGCTCTCCCTGCACGGTGGCAAAGCCGGCCCCCCTCAGCTCCAGACCTTGTCCTCCGGCTTTGCATCCCAAGAGTCAGGAGGCATCTCTTTCCTGATAGCTGCAGCCCAAGTCCTAGGTCTAGATCCCAGTGGGTCACCTTTGGTCACAGGTTCATCTCTGAACCAGTCATAGTGATCTGGTGGATGGGATGGACCTGCTGGCCAGCCAGGCCTGGGTCCAGCCTGCCCCTAAAGCCTGGGTGGACATTCTACTGAACCGTGTGGCCTGAGAGAGGGGCCATTCCCTGAAGAAAGCAAAATTCATCTGAGAAGGAAAAAGCACCACAGGCTGACTCAAGAAGTCACTGAAAATGCCTGAGCAAGGCAAGGCGTGGGTCAGATGTGGTCTTAAGACATGGATAAGGAGGCCTCGGAGGGAGAAGCCTGGAGGTGGGAAAGGGGGATTGGGGGGTACCCGATGCGAGCTCAGCCAGGTAGACTAGGGGCATGAGGCTCCAGCCCCTCCCTCTACAAAGAATCAAAGTGTAGCAGGCCCCCCGTCCCCACGCAGTACCTGAAATAATGCTTTTGTCTTATGGCTGCTTTTGTGACACAGCTTTTCATAATAAGACAGACCCAGAGCGGTGACCCACCGAGCCAGCAACAATCATATGTTCGATGGAATCCTTCCAGGCCAGGGCCTGGTTAAGGATACCCTTGGGGTTTGCCTGGGCTAAGGGTACAGCATGGGTGCAGTGACCTGAGTGAAGCGACCTGGGCATGGGGACAGAGAATCTTAGAATCCCAGAGTGAGAGTAAGAAAGGCCTGGCTGATGTCTCTTGGTCCAACCTCAACCCCCGCTGCCGATTCCCCAACAGATGGGCATCCAGTTCTCTGCTTCTCTACCCCCAGCGATTGAGAACCCATTTCCTCCCTGTTGTGACATGAGAACTGTCTCATTTTGAGTTGCTCTCTGCTTGGGTTTACCTTCAGGAGCCTCAGAGGATACTGCACAAGAGCATGGGACCTGAAGCCTGACAGCCTGAGTTCAAATCCAAATTAGTTAGCCCATCTGTATCCCTTTCTGTAAGATGGGGTGATCATAGTAGCGCCTACCGCCCAGACTTGTGATTGTTAAATAATTTAATCCATCATGGTTAGCCCAGCACCTGGCATATAGAAACACTCAATAAATATTTGCCCGTACTCTTGTTCTCCCATGAGACAGGATAAGAGCAGGCCCCCCCTCTCTTTACAGACTGGTCGCCCTCCAGGCAGTTGGACATACAGAGGTTCAAATCCTAGCTCTTTGGCCTCCTTGCTACATAATCCTTGGATTAGACTAGTAGCACTATAGCTGCTGTAACAAATAAGCCCCTATATCTCAGCAGCCTAACACAACGGACCTTTACTTCGGCTTCCATAGAATGTCAAGTGAGCAGCCTTCAACAGCAGGAGACTGCCCACAGCCAGGCACTCAGGCTGCTCCTAGCTCCACTGTCTTTTTTTTTTTTTTTTTTTTTAAGATTTATTTATTTCTTTATTTGAGAGAGAGAGAGAGCCCGAGCAGGGGGAGCAGGGGGAGCGGCCCGCAGAGGGAGAGGGAGAAGCAGGCTCCCCGCTGAGCAGGGAGCCCGATGCGGGGCTCGATCCCAGGACCCTGGGATCATGACCTGAGCTGAAGGCACAGGCTTAACCGACTGAGCCATCCAGGCGCCCCTCCACTGTCTTTTAGGACCCAGGAGGCCTCCGTATCAGGCATGCTTAAAGGAGAGAAAATAGCGAAACTCCGCCCACTCGGAAGAAGCCCCGCCCAGCAGTGACTTCCATCATTTCTGCTCACATTCCATTGGAGAAACTGGTCACACCTGGCCACACCTGGCTGCCAGGCGGGCAGGAAATGTACTCCCCTGCTGACAACCGCCCTCCAGCAACAGCTCTGTATTATAAAAGAGGAAACCAGGGGCGCCTGAGTGGCTCATTGGTTAAGCATCTGCCTTCAGCTCAGGTCATGATCCCAGGGCCCTGGGATGGAGCCCTACATCGGGCTCCCTACTCAGCGTGGAGCCTGCTTCTCCCTCTCCCACTCCCCCTGCTTGTGTTCCCTCTCTCGCTGTGTCTGTCAAATAAATAAATAAAATCTAAAATAAAAAAATAAAAGAGGAAACAAAGTTTGTTTGGTTTTTTTTAAGATTTTATTTATTTGACAGAGAGAGAGAGACAGTGAGAGAGGGAACACAAGCAGGAGGTGTGGGAGAGGGAGAAGCAGGCTCCCCGCTGAGCAGGGATCCCAGTGCTGGGCCCGATCCCAGGACCCCGGGATCATGACCAGAGCTGAAGGCAGACACTCAACGACTGAGCCACCCAGGCGCCCCAGAAACCCAAAGTTTTGATGGACAGTTGGCTATCTTTACCAAAACCATGGTAAATCACCAACCTCCTGGGCCTCTGTGCTTCATCTATAAAACAGAAAGTATCACTTGATCGTGGCAATGGACATTTACTAAAATCCTTGAATTGTATGCCCCACTGTGGGTAAATTTTGTGGTGTGTACTAAGTTAAGCTGTTTGTTTAAAAAGCAGGAGACCTCTTGCCCTTCTTCTCAGGTACTTATGAGGACTCAGTGAGTGAAATTTTGCCAGGCTGGTACTGTGTGTGTGTGTGTGTGTGTGTGTGTGTGTGTGTGTAGTAGGGAAGGGCGGTCCCAAAGCAGGCCTGAGTTGGGTTATGCATTGGGTGTAGTTCTCACAAGAGAGGCGCCAGCTCAAACCACCTGCCAACAGGAAGTGGTAGGCAGTTCGATGTTGCTTCTTGCTTGGGAAGCCCCCCCAGCGTGTGGCGGAAGACCCAGCCCACAGGGCCAGAGCCACAAGTGCTGCCGGGAAGGCCGGGTGACACCCCGCTGCCTTCGGCAACAGAGGGGAAACCGGGGCCTCCCTCGGGGCCAGTGAGGCGCGAAGCATGTGGGGTCCCCCGGAACAGCATGGTCAGCTTGAGCGTGGATGGTAATGTCAACCACACAGGATGGAGGCGGGGAGGGGAGCAGCCAGGGGCCTCCACCACCCGCTGCTGGAAAGTTCACAGCCACCCAAGTGCACGGCTGCTCCTTCAAGGCGAGGCAGGGGTGATGACGGTAAAAGAGTTTTAGATCAAGTTCCCGCAGATGCCAGGCGTATATGCCCTCAAGCCCTCGGGGAGGCAGGTGTGCCTTACTTCACTCTCTGGCCTCGAGTCCCCCCGCCTGAAAGAAGTTGCTCTGTCCTCACTGCTGTGGGGATTAAGTGAGTTAATACACGGGAAGCGCCTGACAGCCGGTCGGCTCTCCGCAGGAGCCGAGTGAATGCATGGGCAGCTTTGGCTCAGGCTTTGTGCTCTCCTGGGCCTCAGTTTCCCCACTTGGATATCCAGGGATCCGGATGGGACACTCCCAACATTCTGACTCAGGAAAACAGTGGTTAAGAGCGCCAACTTTGGAGCCAATCCCAATGCGAGCCGTCTGACCTTGGGCAAGCTGTCCGGGCTCTCAGCCTCATTCTCCTCCTCCCGAAAATGGGGGTCATGAGAACACCTACCCCCTGAATCGTGAAGATGAGCTCATCCTTAGAGCTGGGCCCTGTTTCAGTGTTAGCTGCTGCTGTTGTCATTGTTGTGATTCTCCCCGTCGTGAAGGTGTGGTCACCGAGGCCCAGACAAGTGACTCGCTCAAGGTCACCCGGCTAAAAAGTGGCGCACGGCAGGATCAAGGGCAAGCCTGCTGAGCCCCGAGGTCCGTGCTGTTTCCGTCGCTCCCCACTGTGCCTCTTAAGTCACATGCGTGGTAACTGGGTCAGAGGCGGTGTGTACCTGGGCCACGACACAGCGACAGGGACAGCTATGTGGATTAATTCCTTGTCTCCTGCTGACGCCTTGCAGAGAACAGGCAGGAAGGGAGAGAGAGGTTGTGAAGGAAGGAGGGGTCAATAGTGAAGACCCCCCAAAACTGGGCCCTAGGAACCAAAGGAAGGGATGAGGGCAAGTTGAATCAGATGTAGCCCCTACCCGCCGGGGACCTCTTGGCCTGTTGATGGGGACAGACAGGGGACAGAGTTGAGACCACCCCAAGACATTTCAACAGGAACCCTCAGAGAGAGCCACACAGACCCTGTGTGAATCCTGGGGCTCAGCGGAGGCAGGAATTGGCACCTGGGGCAGCAGGGAAGGCTTCCTAGAGAAATGGGACCTGAGGATTGTGGATGGGGCAGGGGGAGGTCAAGGCAGGCAGCAGGACCGGCGGAGGAGACGGAGGAGACGAGAGAGAGGCAGTGCAGGGTGGTGGTCACGGCGCGGGCTGAACCTGGAGTGCAGGGGGCAAATGTGGGACCCAGACCCACCCCGCTGTGGCTGGGCCCCTGACCCACCCCAGTGCCTACACAGCGCAACCCTGAGGCCAAAGCAGCAGGGGACGAGCCATGCACCCAACAGCCCCTGTGTGAGGGAGGAGGGGAGAGAGGGAAGAAGAGCTTCTAGCAACTTGCAGCTGCCAATCAGTCTCCCAGAGGATGCAGAGACAGCCCAAAATGACTAGCAGGGCCACAGCCCGAAGTGGGAGCGTGCACACGTGTGTGCGCATGGATGTGCACGCCCATGGCCTGCCCCGCGTAGCAGCCCTGGGGGAGGCCACACACGGCAGGAGAGGCAGGAGAAGTAGGTCAGCCGAGCAGCCCAGCAGTCTCTCACTGGAGAGCTCAAGGCAAAGAGGGTGTGTACTCCTCGGAACCCCTGGGGGAGAGGCCCGCACTCTCCCCAGAACGCGATGTCCAACTCCCTGCTGTATCAAAGCAGATGGGCTGCGTTTCCTCGCTCCGAATTCTTAGCGCCCCCCCCTCCCCCCCGGGTAGTGTGTGGGCATTTGACAGAGGTTGGGACGGGTGACCCCTTCCAGCGCTGAAAGCAAGGAAGGACCATCGTGGGGAGAGGCCGCCTACTTTAGCCTAGTTGGTGGCTTCAGTAAGAGCGACCCAGTGCTGTCCGGCCAGAGCTGGGATGGCATAGAGACTTGGTGACAGGTGCCACGGCCCAGCTGGGTGGCCGAGGTAGGGGAGCAGGACCCTGTTTCTGTGGGCCTGGCACCATCCCTCCCCCTGGGGGGGTTTAGGAAATGAGCTAGTCCAGGCTACAGACGGCCCCCTCTGAGGGCATCCGACAGACTGAAGGAATTAGGAAAAGCAAGGCAGTGGCTGTGGCGGGGGAAGGTTCTATAGAACAGGGCTTACTCATGAATGGAGGGGAAGGGGGCTGAGAGGGGGAGCAGGATCCTGAGGCAGCAGAAGGGGCAGAAGCCAAATCGGAGGAGGGGAGGAGGGGAGGAGGGCCCCCTGCTCCCCCAGCCAGCCGGAGGACGTGCAGATGGAGCTCCGTTTGGGGCTGGGTGGGAGGCCAGGAAGTTCCCTCCTGATGTTCCTCCTCTTTGTGTGAAGTGGGAGGCTGGGTCGTGCCAAGAGGGAAGGGGAAGGCAGAGGAGGAGAAGAGGGTTTGGGCCTGGAAGGGGAGCTGCTGGGCCAGGGTGAGCATGCAGGGCTCCCGGAGAGCCCACCCCTGCTCATAGCCTCCACGGGCCCGGCTAGAGGGAACACAGACCCACCACTGAGAGAGCACAAGGCACCTGGCCCTTACAGAGTGCTTACTGTGTACTGAGCACCAAGCACTCCACAGCTAAGTCCTTTAACAAGCCACAAGCCCCTAGGGAGAAGGCACTATTCTATCCCTTTTATAGATGGAAAACGAAGGCAAGGGAAGGTGAAGGTACTTGCCCAAGGCCATCCAGCTAGCAGGTGACAGAGCTGGACCCAAAGCCAGGCCAGCCGGCTCAAAATCTGCTTTTTCTCCCAGAGCCCTGGGCTGTCTTGCAGGGGTGGGGGCTGGGGGAGCACAGGCTGAGTCACCTGGGATTGGAGGTAGGAGGGAGTGAGGTGAGGGCACAGGAGGTGCGCCAGGAGGCAGGCTTCTGGGGCTCGGCTTCCAGAGGATTCAGTGCTGGCCTCTCCTGCGGATACACACACAGACAGGAGCACTCCTGCTCTGGAAGCCCGGCCCCCCGGCCCAACCCCCTCCCGCTTGACAGACAAAAAATGCAGGCCCCAGATGGGCATTCGCTGTCACCCAGCCCCGGACTCTCCCTGCTGCAGCTCTCTGCCCCCCAACACCATCTGGGGACAGACTCAGTACCTCTGACGGGTGCGTGCAGTTTGTGTGGATTCCAAAGGGGTCAGTCAGGCTGTGAATGGGGAGGGTTGGGGCTTTGCGGGACGGGCGCCCTGCCTTGTGTCCGGGGTGGGGTGAGGCTGGCGGGGGGGTCCCTGGGACTGCACCTGTGGCTGTGTGGACCTGAGCAGGGGGGTGTTGTCTGTGGAGGGGCAGGGTGGAAGGCCACGGTGGGTATGTGGCCGTATCTGCACCATCCTGCCAAGAGTTTTGTCTGACGCTACTTGGGTGAGGAATTTGATACAGTGATCCCTGCCCTCAGACTTCACCTTCCCCACCCCCTGCCTTCCATTCTCAAAAGCCTAGATCACCTTTTATGAGCATATATAATGCATGTATTCACTATTTATTGTCCATCGCCCCCCCCTTGGAACCTAAGTCCCATGAGGATGGGATTCTTTTTTTTTATATGTAAAAGATTTTATTTATTCATTTGAGAGAGAGAGAGAGAGCACAGGGTGGGGAGGGGCAGAGGGAGAGGGAGAAGCAGACTCCCCGCTGAGCAGGGAGCCCAACGAGGGGCTCCATCCCAGGACCCTGAGATCACGACCTGAGCCGAAGGCAGACGCTTAACGACTGAGCCACCCAGGTGTCCTGAGGGTGGGATTCTTATCTGTTTAATGTTGTGTCCTCACGGCTGTGAACAGCAAGCCCCTGGTGAACAGCAGGTGTGGATCAATATCTATGAATAGGAGCCCCCGTGTGAACTTGGTATATGGAGTGTCTCTGTGTGACATAAACACTTGTGCCTTGTCTGACGCAGCGTCTGAATGGCAGCCTGAGACAGATAGGCCAGTGGCACCCAAGTGGGGACTGCGGGTGTCTGCTGGGAGTGCTGGCTCAGGCCTGGCCCTGAAGCTTTGGGGAACAGGGATGCAGCAAAGATGCTTGTTGCCCCCTTGTGGTCATCTTGAGCCCGGCATCCCGGGACCCTAGGTACTGGGGAAGGAGGAGGTGGGTGGACAAGGGGGCCCTGGCTTGACGTCACATTTCATGCCATATCCCCCATAACAGGGAGAAGATGAGCGTGGGCTGCCCAGAGCCCGAGCCACCCCGCTCCCTGCCCTGCTGTGGGCCGGGGACTGCCCCTGGGCTGGGTGCAGGGGTGCCCCTCCTCACTGAAGACATGCAGGCGCTGACGCTCCGCACCCTGGCCGCCAATGATGTCACCAAGCACTACGAACTCGTCCGGGAGCTAGGCAAGGGCACCTATGGGAAGGTCGACCTTGTGGCCTACAAGGGCACAGGTGAGCCTCTGCAGGGCGGCCGGTTTTGAAGGCAGGGGTGGGGACTTGTCTGGGGCTCTCAGGTGCTCTCTTCGGGAGCCAAGAGGTCAGCAGGGAGACAGAGTTCGTGGTCCAGGTGGAGCGATGCAGCCTGAGCGGCCCAGGGAGACCTGAGAGGGGGTACAGGGCCCAGGCTGGAGGGTGGGCTGCTTGGGGACAGCTGAGGGGCTGACCCTGGGACATCTGGAGCTCAGGGGAGAAGTCAGGGCTGACCCCAGGGAAGTGGACAGGGCTGAGGGTGCGTCCTTGGAAACAGGGCACCATGCTTAAGGAGAGGTGGGAGATGCCGCTGGGAAGTCAGTATGGCCATCTCCGTTTCTCAGATGAAGACACTGAGACTCAGAGATCCAGTCACTCAGCTAAGGTCATGCAGCTAGAGAGGGTTCGAGCCAGGACGAGACCCCACTAATCAGCTCCAGAATCTTCTCGCTTAACCAGGAGCACGATGCCTTCCCCACAGCATAGGCTCACAGCGGCGCCCACTCGGCCAGTCAGGGACAGGGACTGCATGAGCTCCCACAGCTGCACACACCTGGGGCAGGGGGCTCCGTGCCAACTGACAGCTGCAGGAGGAACCACTTGCTCTCTGTGTGACCTTGGGCAAGTGGCTTAACCTCTCTGTGCCCAGGTTCCTCCTCTGTAAAATAGGGTAGCAATTCGGGCTGGCCCACCTCCTAGGGTCATTAGGAGAAGCAGGTTGTGAATGGGGAGTGCCGAGGGGAGGGCCTGTGATGTGTAAGTGCTCTGTGGACACGTGTGCGTCCCCCAGGGGGGTACAGACGGCCACCCAAGCACAAAGTCCGGGACAATAGGCCTTGTGGCCCCTCACCTCTCCGTGTCTAATTCCTTCTCATCCACCCATTCAACACACATTCGTTGAGCAGCTACGATGCACCACACTCTTGTAGGCGCTGGGGATACAGCAGCGAGCGAGACAAAGATTCCTGTGCTCAGGGGGCTACGTCCTAGCGGGGGACTGGGGTGGGGGGAGAGCCACCAGATGAAATCAGTATGTTGTATGTCAGGCAGAAAGGGAGAGCGTGGAGGAAGGAGCAGGCCGTCCTCACCGAGGGCTGCAGGTGGGTGCAGGAGACCCAGGCTGACCCCTGAGTCGCTGCACGGCCTCTGGCAAGTCCTTTCCCCTCGCCGGGCCTCAGTTTCCTACCAGTAGGATGAGGACAGACCCCCGCGGCCTCGCGGCCCGGACAGGCAGGCCTGGGGATGTCGGGTGCAGGAGCGCTGGGTCAGGGGCCTTCACCACTGCGGCTGCTGCCCCGTCAGGCACGAAAATGGCGCTGAAGTTTGTGAACAAGAGCAAGACCAAGCTGAAGAACTTCCTGCGGGAGGTGAGCATCACCAACAGCCTCTCCTCCAGCCCCTTCATCATCAAGGTCTTTGACGTGGTTTTTGAGACGGAGGACTGCTACGTGTTCGCCCAAGAGTATGCGCCTGCAGGGGACCTGTTCGACATCATTCCCCCTCAGGTACTTGGTGTGGTGGCACAGGGACGGGGAGGGTCCTCCGGCCCCAGGACAGACGGAGCGAGCAGCTACACCGGAACAGTGGGGGCCGGAGAGGGGAGACGAGGCAGCGGGGCCACCAGGGGCTTCCCAGAGCAGGTGCTCTGGAGTGGGGGGAGAGTGCCAGGAGGACTCCAGGCTCCCGGCTCTGTGTTTGGGGGGGGTGGGGGAGTCTGCGCCGGCGCCCAGGGGGCGAGTGGCAAGGCCTCTCAGAGCTTGGGTCCCTATAAGGGAAGTGACGCAATGGCTGCCGCCTGAGAGCGTGCTCAGGGCAGTGACCGGGGAGGAGGGTGCGGGGTGAAAACTAGCGGGCCAGGGAGGGAGCAGGCGTACCCCCCTCCCCGTGGGATGGGGGGAGGCAGCAGGGAGGGCCACGGCCAGAGGGGACTGGCAGCGGTGGGGACTGAGAGGCGGGAGCGGTGGCGGGGCGGGGACCGCCGTCGGGGGGGGGGGGG
>NW_023270763.1:17690192-17690942 GCF_011800145.1 Mirounga leonina | reverse complement strand
GGAAGGCGGCCGTCCCTGAGCGCGGCTCCCCCCTCCCCCCCCTCCCCGGGCCGGCAGGTGGGGCTCCCCGAGGACACGGTGAAGCGCTGCGTGCAGCAGCTGGGCCTGGCGCTGGACTTCATGCACGGGCGGCAGCTGGTGCACCGCGACATCAAGCCCGAGAACGTGCTGCTCTTCGACCGCGAGTGCCGCCGCGTGAAGCTGGCCGACTTCGGCATGACGCGCCGCGTGGGCTGCCGCGTGAAGCGGGTCAGCGGCACCATCCCGTACACGGCGCCCGAGGTGTGCCAGGCGGGCCGCGCCGACGGCTTCGCGGTGGACACGGGCGTGGACGTGTGGGCCTTCGGCGTGCTCATCTTCTGCGTGCTCACCGGCAACTTCCCGTGGGAGGCGGCGTCGGGCGCGGACGCCTTCTTCGAGGAGTTCGTGCGCTGGCAGCGGGGCCGCCTGCCGGGGCTGCCGTCGCAGTGGCGTCGCTTCACCGAGCCCGCGCTGCGCATGTTCCAGCGCCTGCTGGCCCTGGAGCCCGAGCGCCGCGGGCCGGCCAAGGAGGTCTTCCGCTTCCTCAAGCACGAGCTCACGTCCGAGCTGCGGCGCCGGCCCTCGCACCGCGCGCGCAAGCCCGCCGGGGACCGCCCGCCCGCCGCCGGGCCGCCGCGCCTCGAGGCGCCCGCGCCGCTCAAGCGGACGCTGCTGACCGAGAGCGGCAGCGGCTCCCGGCCCGCGGCCCCCGCCGTCGGGCCCGCGCCC
>NW_023270763.1:17604526-17689792 GCF_011800145.1 Mirounga leonina | reverse complement strand
CCCCGACCCCGACCCCCGCGGCGGCGGGGCGGGGTGGGGGGAGGAGCGCTAGGCTGGGCGGGGCGGCGGGCCCGGGCGCCCGGTCCGCGGCGGGCTGCGGCGGCGAGAGCCACCGGAAGACCTCTTGCCCCGCCTGTGCGGCGGGGGCTTGGCTCACAGGAGCCGAGCCCCGCAGACCCGAGGATTCAGAGGCACCCCTGACACCCGGAGCGAGGGAGCTTGCGGGCAGACTCCCCTCCCCAAAACACACACACACACCTCCCCTAACCCCGGGACCCTGACTAGTTGCTCCTAGTCCTTTGCACCCCCTGGCCGATCATCCCGCAGCCCCACCCCTGGTCCTTCCTCCTGGCCGCCCCCTCCGCACCCTCCCCGCACCCGGACACAGAAGGGGACGGAAGTGCTGGGGCAGAGAAGGGGCTACTTAGGGCCCTCGGATGCTGGCTAGGGGGAGGGCGACGAGCTGAGGGCAGGCGTGTTGCTCAGCTGCGCCCTGGCCCTTTCCTGGGAGGCTATACGGGAGAGGCCAAGCCCTCTGCAAAATGTAGCAAATGTCTGGATGTGGCAAAAGTGTGTGTGTGTGTGTGTGTGTGTGTGTGCCCGCACAGCTACAAGCCCGAAGAATCTAGTAACCCTCACAACCCATTCCCCTGCGATGAGGACACTGAGCCCCGAAAGAGGGCAGCTTGCCCCCGAGCTGCAGGGACCTTGAGAGGTGGAGCTCTAGAAGCCCTCCCCCGCCTCCCCATGAATTGTCCCGCAAACTCGCCAAGGGAAGGGCTGCCAGGGTGGCGGCCCGGCATCCCCAGGGCGACAGGTGTGAGTGCAGAGCCCAGGGCTGGCCCAGCTCCCCCCAGCTGGCTGCACCTTCCCAGACCCGGGAACCTCAGATCCCCGAGCCCAGACACAGAGGTGATCTGTGCCAGGAATTTCCCTGGGTTTCTGCTGGGGACCGGCATGTCAGCTCTGGGCTGCCCCCATCCCCACGTCTCCCAGCTTCCTGGTACTGGAGTGGGCTGCTGTGGGTGTGAGGATGCTGTGGGAATGAGGGGGGGGTCCATGGAAACGCGAGGGGGGTGAGTGCGCGAATAGGTGTGTGTGCGGCGTGAGTGTGAGTCGAGTGCCCGCATTTGCGTGTAGTCTCGTGTGTCCAGCGATGGCATCCAGACGCCTCCGAAACTCCACCCGGCCCCAGGGTCCTCCCCAGGCAGTTGCCAGCGGGTGTCCAGGCCCGTGCTTCACCACGCGCCCCTCAGGGAATCTGGCCGGGAGGCACTGCAGGTGGGTTCAGGCCCTGAGGCAGCAAAACCGGAACCCAACCTCACCCAGTGTTCCCTCGTGACCCCTGCCCTCGCTGTGGAGGCCCGGGACCCCGCAATAACCTCGACATGGGTGAGGCCGCTCCTTCTGCCTGGCAGGGGCCCCTCAGCCATCCCGGGCCACACCTGCCAGGGTCCTACCGGGGCTCCAGGCCGTTGGAGGGGGCTCTCCGAGGAGCCCGGCTGACCAGAGAGGGCCCAACCACCCTCTGGCCCGGAGCCCCCACCTCTCTCCGCTCATCCCTCATTCCCACCGCGCAAAAGGGCTATAGGTCCCCCTGCCCTGCCTGGGTCCAGTTTACAAACAGCGTGCGGTTTGCCCCAGGGCCTGGCCCCGCCCCCCTCGGTGTGCCCGCCCCTCCCGAGCCCACCTCTGCCCTGGGCCCTGGGGCCCTCCACGCGCCAGGTAAGTAGCAACCCCTCCTCCCACCAAGGGCCACGTTTCAGAGAAGGGCCCCCCATCACTGCCCCCGGCCCACCTGGAGCCCATCCGGGCCACCTCTCTCTCCCAGCCGCGACTTCTCCTTTTGCCTTAGGCCTCTCGACATCCTGTCTCTCCTGCAATAACACGGACGCAAGATTCCAAGTAGATGTCCCTCGCCGTGCGCCCTCTCTCTCTCTTTCTCTGTTCAGATCCTATTTGGGAGTTTCTCCCTCGTCGTAGTATCTAGAATGTTAGAGCTGGAAAGGGGCCTGTAGTTCTGTAGCCCAGCGCCCGTGTTCAGAGGCACAGGGGGGGCAGCGACCGCCCGACACGTGAGCGGACCCGGGCCAGGCCCGCTCCCTCGCCGTCGGGGCCCTGCTGCTGCTGTCCCTGCCACCTCTGCTACTTGGGTTGGGACCCTTGGCCCCTTAGGAGAGGTGTTGGTCACTGATGTTTACCTCAGTTTATGTCACTGTCGAAGAAACAAATAGCAAAAAATTAATCACACCGTAGACATGAAGACTTAGAAGACAACACACAAAAAATCTTCCTCTTTCGATTCTTCTGTGAAGCTGTGTGTATGTGTGTGTGTGTGTCTCTCTCTCTCTCTCTCTGTCCCACCCTGGGCAGGCCGGGTCATCCCCGATCTCTGTCCCAGCCCCTGTGCCCCCACACTGCCCCTGTCCTTCGGTGCTTCCCAGAGGCCCCTCTGAGCTGGCCTGTGGGGTGTGGGGAGCCCCCTGGGCGGGAGGCAGGGCCACAGGTTTTATAGAGGGCCTCCCATCAGGCCCACTGAGAGAGCCCCAAGGCTGCCAATACTCCCTGAGCCTGTGCCGTGGCTGGTGGGACAGTCGTGGTGACAGCATCCGCGTCCAAGCCTGGCTCAGGGCCTGGGCAGAACCCCAGTTCCCGAGCCCCAGCCCCTCATGTCTTGCCACCGCCCCCCCCCCCACCATGTGTTTGTAAATACTCTGGCATCCTTTGGCCCCGAGAAGGTTTTTAAATGTGTTATTTACTTCTCTAATCATGACAATTGCTATAAAATAAAGTCTAGAAAAATCACCACTGAGTGGCTATCTTGTCTCAGAATACCGACAGAGTAGGGGGTGGGGCACACAATTATTCTTGAGCTGAAAGCTTGACAGATGTTCTAAAGTGGGGTCTGCGGAGTCCGAGAGCAGTTACTTCAGACCCAGAGGAGGCTTGACGGCCACGGGAACAAGGACCAGGGTCTGGGAGGGAAGGGGCAGCGACTCGTCCCTGGCCCGATGTCCAGGTTCAGCGTGGAGCCCTCAGACTGGGCAGAAAATAGAAGCCAAAGCCCAGAGGAACAGAGTAGGCTGATTTACCCAGTCGTCACCCAGCAAATATTTACCGAGCACATTCTGCGTCCCACCCGGGATACAGCAGTGAGCAGGCCAGATGGTGTCCTGTCCTCAGGCAGCCAGCAATGGAATGATGGAGACAGACATAACCCACATTTAAGGCTGGCTGCTGGGAAAGTACGTAACTGGGAAGCTCATCAAGTTTGGGGGTGTCAGGAGCTCACCAAAGACAGAAAACCAGAGGATTCGGAGTTCTCTGGGCAGCGGGGCATGGCCGGGTGGGAAGAAGCTGAATGGGCAGGGTTAAAGGCAAAATGGAGTGCTGAAGGTCGGGGGGCTGGGCTGGGCTGTAAGGAGTTTCATGATTCCATATTCATTCAGCAAGAAGTTATTACCGTCTCATAGATAAGACCTTTCCTTCTGTTCCAGACCCTTCGATAGCTCCTTATGCCACCCAATCAAGGCTGAAGTCCTTAGGGTGGCCTCCAAGGTCCCACCCCATCCCCACCTCCCCTCCCCCCTGGCCCCTAGGATCACCCAACATGCTCTCCCCTCAGGGCCTGTACCTTTGCCTGGAACTCTCCCAAATCTCCCGCCTCCCTCCTGCCTCCCTCCTGTTCTTCAGGTCCCTGCTCAGATATCAAGCGATCAGAGAAGACTTCCTGGAGCAGAAGCCCCTTACCCTGAGCGCTCATCACCAGTCCCGATACCATGTTTGTCCTCCACCTCTGTCCGCTAGCACGGAAGTTCCGAAAGAACAGTCAGTGTTTGGCAAACTGCTATCCCCTCAACACCCCCAATGCCTAGGAGAGGGCCTGGCACAGGACAGACACTCCCTAACGATCTGTCAGCTTAATGAATGAATGCCCAATACTATTTTAGGCGGCGAGGATCCAGCAACAAACAAGACAAACAATCCCTAGCCCCTGAAGCTTACTTGCTGATGAGGAAAATAGACATTAATTCGATTACATAATTATCCATGAAATGCGGGTGGGGGTAAAAAAATAGGAAAAAAAAAATAAGAAAAGAGAAAAACAAATCCACCCAAACTAGATCAGAAGGGAAAGGACTCGTCCCCAAGAATTTTATCTAGGATACGTTAAAGAAAAACTGTCATTTCAAACCATCTTCCACTTCTTTTCAACGATAAGACTGGACACCCAGGGGCCTCACAGAACACTTTAATGGATTATTAAGGGGTGGAAGGGAAATCCACAAATGCAAACAGTATCTCTGGTTTCCCCCCTTGGTGTACAAATATCACCTTGGAACTGCCAGTGTGTCAGATAATGCCAGGACTTGCCACTAGGGGGCCTTGGTTTTCCGCCACTGTTGCTCTTGTCTGCCGCTTAGCATCTCGGCGTAACTGCCCTGTCGCCACGCTCGGTCAGGCCCCAGGGACTTGACCAGAAGGGTTTCCAGCCCCTCCCACACACTATATCAGAGCCAAAGCAACCCCTGCAACCCTTGGGTCCTTCCATTTAGCCTGGGTCACCTGACCTTGCTCGTGGCTAGTGCCTTCTCAAGGGCACTTGGTATCTTCTCCTGCCCATAGTCTTCAGGCTAGACTTAGTCTATCAAAGAGCTTCCAGTAACAGTGAACTTCAGAAGGGAAGGGATTGTATTCTTTGTATTCTCCCTTGTTTCCCAACATGCTCCTTGAGTCCTGCACAAGTTTTCCCAGCTACTTGCCAGTGACTGCTAAGCATTCCAAGACAAGGCATATTGAAATGGAAGCGTCTGCCTTCGGCTCAGGTCATGATCCCAGGGTCCTGGGATCGGGCCCCCAGTCGGGCTCCGTGCTCAGCGGGGAGCCTGCTTCTCCCTCTCCCTCTGCACCCCCTCACTCAGGCTCTCTCTCAAATAAATAAAATACTTTTTAAAAGGGGGGGCAGCCTCAGGGTCCCATTCTACCCTTCACGCAGGGCAGGAGATGCCAACTCAACGTACTTACATCACTGAGGGAGAGAGTCCCCAAACAGCATTTCTCTCTAAAAAAAATGTAGAGCCTTACCCCCCGCCCCCATCTAGTGCCTGGTTCAGGGTGGAAATGTGGGTGTAAGAAAAGTAATTTCAAGTTATTTACTGGCAGTTGAGGGGAGGAGAATGTTCATCAACCCAGCCTTGCTTTAAGGTCAATGGAGAAATTGAGGGGCTTTCATTTGGAGCCAAAGAAGGGCAGAAGAGTATGGCAGCTCCCAAGGCCAAGGGTGTACAGAGGCCGCCAAAGAAGTAGGCGGCATAATCCACAATCGTGGACTGTACCCTTGAAATTTGCTAAGAGAGCATTACCTTAGGTGTTCTCGCCACACACACACCCTCTCAAACCCTAACTATGTGAGGTGATACATATATTAGCTTGTGGTGACCATTTCACAGTATACACATATTTCAAAACACCAAGTTGTACACCTTAAGCAGATACAGTTCTTACTTGTCAGTCATACCTCAGTAAAGACAAGAAGAAGAAAAAGAGGTTGGCCGTGGCCTGACTCAGGAGACTGTGAGCCCCAGTTTGGAAATCCTCGGAGAGATCCTGGAGGGGCCTGGTTGTCCTTAGTATGTGGCAAGGGGGCTCAAGTCATTCTATTTTGATGTTAGAGGACAAGAGGGGGTGCCTGCAGAAGGCGGAGGATTTGGGGTTATATATATATTTTT
Organism: Mirounga leonina; assembly: GCF_011800145.1. Taxonomy (NCBI): domain Eukaryota; kingdom Metazoa; phylum Chordata; class Mammalia; order Carnivora; family Phocidae; genus Mirounga; species Mirounga leonina. The sequence continues at coordinate 17,684,063 of NW_023270763.1, read as the reverse complement.
TTTTAAAGATTTTATTTATTTGACAGAGAGAGATACACAGCGAGAGAGAGAACACAAGCAGGGGGAGTGGGAGAGGGAGAAGCAGGTTTCCTGCTGAGCAGGGAGCCTGATGCGGGGCTCGATCCCAGGACCCCGGGATCATGACCTGAGCCGAAGGCAGACGCTTAACAACTGAGCCACCCAGGCGCCACCGTTTTTGTTTTTTTGTTTTTTTTTTTTAAAGATGGGGTTATATTTAATTACAGTTGTGATAAGGATCACGGGATGCTAAGACTAATGTAAGAGGTAGTAGACATCCGCTATTTTTGCCTGTTTTGCACCTTCACCTCCCTTATAGTTGATAGCACCCCAAGTTTCCCTGGCATGTTCTTGATCCATGTGGTTCAGGTGGTGCTGACCTCCCCCACCCACCCCGGTTGGTTCCGTGGCATGGCCACATGACCAGGGCTGGTCAACCAGCACATTCCATCCCCTGAGCCACAGCAATTGGCTCAGACATGGACATATAAGCCAAGCGAGGCAGGTCCTGGCCTTTCTCTACACTTATTAGGGGCAAAGTGTTCTCTTTTCACTAGATTTGCTAAGTTTGTGCGATGTAAGGCTGGACCTGCTGGTGACCATCTTGGCCACCGCACAGGTAGATTCTGTCCAAGCATGAAAACCACACAGAGTGACTGAAGCAGGGCCAAGAGATTAAGGGAAAAGGAATCTGATGACATTACTTGAACACTAGGATCCAAGACTGAAATTAGATATAAATAGGTTTTCCAGTCACATGAGCCAATATGTGCTCATAAATCCATTTGAGTCTGGTAGCCTGCAAGTAAAGAAGTTCTGGCTAATATCCAGAGAAACTTAATCCCTAAGGCCCCTGAAGCGACCCGTATCTCTGGGGCCCTGCCTACAGCATCTCCTGACCAACAAGTGACCTTGATCAAGAGAAGCCACTGAGCCTTTCCGAGGCTGGATGCTCACTTCTGAAGCTGAGACTACCAGAGTATTCGCCAGGACCCATTTGGTCCCAAGAGACAGGAAACCCAACTTCTTAAATTTTTTAAGGATTTTATTTATTTGAGAGAGAGAGAGAGAATGAGCAGTGGGAGGTGCAGAGGGGGAGGGAGAAGCAGGCTCCCCGCTGAGCAGGGAGCCCGATGTGGGGGCTCGATCCCAGGACCCCAAGATCATGACCTGAGCCAAAATCAAGAGTTGGCTGCTTAACTGACTGAGCTACTCAGGCGCCCCTGAAAACTTCCTGAATTTGATGGAAAACATGAATCTGTCCATCCAAGAATCTTATTGAACATTATTATTTGCTATTTATTATTCTATTAGCCGAACCATGTAGTAAATTATGATCACCTTTCCTTTCTGCACGACCTTTTATTTTCTAGGTGTTGGTAATTTTTTTTATTTGTGTAGAATAATCTATGTACTTATTATTAATTCAACCCCAATCTCTCCATCAGTTGTTTACATTGTTTCTCAAGAGGTTTGGTTTGATTAAGTGGTTTCCAAGTTTAACCTTCTAGAAAGCGGCTAGAGCCCCCTGCCCTGCTCCGGGATGCACCGGCTGCTCTCTGGACCTGTTGCAGGATCGTCCTGGGGTCTGTCTCCTCTCATCATTTCCCCAAGGAGTCCCTCTCCCTCTTTTCTATGTTGGAGCTCCTATTCCTGTATTGAATTACGTTTCTCATACTTGATTTACTCTTTCGTTTTGGTGGAGCACATTTTCCTGTAGTTTAAGGAATAAGTATAGTTAAGGAATAAGAAGTAAATTTTTTAAGATCTTCCAAACAAATAGTATGGGATATTGCCGGATTTCTTTCTAAAAGAGCTCTTAAGGGACGCCTGGGTGGCTCAGTCGGTTAAGCGGCTGCCTTCGGCTCAGGTCATGATCCCAGGGTCCTGGGATCGAGTCCCGCATTGGGCTCCTTGCTCAGCAGGGATCCTGCTTCTCCCTCTCTCTCCCTCTGCTTGTGCTCTCTGTGTCAAGTAAATAAAATCTTTAAATAAATAAATAAAAATAAAAAATAAAGAAAATAAAAGAGCTCTTAAGAGTTAACCTCTCCGTCAGCAAAAATGACAGTGCGCTTCCCTTAAGACCCCAGCAGCCACTCGTTGTTGCCTACCTCTCAGTATAAAGTGCTAACTCATCGGTGCTTTAATTTGCCATTTGGACTTGCTCCTCTTCGAATAGTCTCTTCGACCCTTTGCCATTTTACTTTGCGACTCTTGGGTCTTTTGCTGTCCATCTATATGGACTGGTTCGTTCATCTGCCGGATTTGCAAATGGAAATCATCCTTTAACTTAGCTTGGGTATCTTCCCATAATCTTCCCTCCTAAATTTAACATAGATTAATCTGAAAGATTTTTGGTGTCCTCTGGGCTTCTTTTCTTCTGGGTTTGTAAGTTGTCCGCGGTCCCTAGATTTTAAGTGTAGTTCCCTAAGGGTTCTCCTAAGACTTTTACGAAGGGTTAATTCATCTTTAATTTACTTTTGCTGCTGTTTATCCAATTTTATTTGCTTATTTCTTCCAGTGGACAGCCAGCTGTGCTGGCACTGTTTTAAGTAAACTGGCCTCTTCTGACTGAATTGCATTTCCACTTTTGTCATGATTTCAACTCCCATAAGATAACGGGTTCCATTTCTGGGTTGTTTGTTTAGTTGCCATGGTGCAGATCTGGGGCATTTTCCATGTGCAACGTAATGTAGGTGTTACCTGGTTTTTTAAAGGCCCCATTGGTTTTTTGATTGGAATTACATGTGGGGAAATTCGTGTTTCTCTGATGTTTTTAACTTGTCCCGTGTTCTGATGTTAGCTCTTCTTTATCCTTCAACACATTTTTCTTCATGGAGCTCCTACCCCTTCTCTGTTAGGTGTATTTCCCAGTAATATAAATGTGGATGAAATCTTTTCCTTTTTCTATTTCTAGTGAACGATTTCTTACAATATCAAGTTGCCTTATCTCCTCTTTCTCAGTAGTGAGCATTTCATTGTTTTTTATCCTGGTGTTTTTGATTGAACCTCCAAAAACACTGTTTTGTTTTGATTCTAAGAGAAATGGCTTTAGTATCTAGAATGATGTTTGCTGTTAGTTTGGGCAAAGAACCTTTATCATACTTAAGTAGTTTCTCCTTCTTCTTCTTCTTTCTTTTTAAAGAGTTTTTCTTAAGAAAAAGAAATTGAATTTTTTCAACATCAATTGATATGAGCACATTGTTACTCTCTTTCATGATGATGTAAAGAATTATGTTGATGAATCACTTGATATGGAACCTGTCTTGCATTCCTGAAATAAGCTCTAGTTGCTCAAAGTCTGTTATTTTTTTGATCTTGATAAAATACAACTGCATTTTATTTGCTAGCATTTGATTTAGAATGTTTGCTTCGAAATCAGGGAGAGATTGGTCTACGACTTACTGGTTTTTGTTGTTTTTGTTCTTGTTATATTTTGTTGGTTGGTTTATTTGTTTATCAAGTTTTTATGTTAAGGTCATGCTGCTTTTATAAAATGAAGTGGAGAGTTTCTGGGGCGCCTGGGTGGCTCAGTCGGTTAAGCGTCTGCCTTCAGCTCAGGTCATAATCTCGGGGCCCTGGGATCAAGCCCTGCATCAGGCTCTCTGCTCAGTGGGGACTCTGCTTTTCTCTATCTAGTTAGCTCTCTCTCTCTCTCTCTCAAATAAATAAATACTCTTTTTAAGATTTTATTTATTTATTTGAGAGAGAGAGAGAGAGAGAGAGCACGAGCAGAGGGAGCGGCAGGCAGAGGGAGAAGAAGCTTGCTCCCGCTGAGCAGGGAGCCTGATGCGGAGCTCCATCCCAGGACCCTGGGATCATGACCTGAGCTGAAGAAGGCAGACGCTTAACCGACCCAGCCACCCAGGTGCCCCTCAAATAAATAAATACTCTTTAAAAAATAAAAATAGGGGCGCCTGGGTGGCTCAGTCGTTGAGCGTCTGCCTTCGGCTCAGGTCGTGGTCCCGGGGTCCTGGGATCGAGCCCCGCGTCGGGCTCCCTGCTCCATGGGAAGCCTGCTTCTCCCTCTCCCACTCCCCTTGCTTGTGTTCCCTCTCTCGCTGCCTCTCTCTCTGTCAAATAAATAAATAGAATCTTTCAAAAAAAAAATAAATAAAAAATAAAAATAAAATAAAGTGGAGAGTTTCTATCTTTTTCTATGACCTAGAATGGTTTAAGTAGCATTGGAATTACCTTTGCTTTTATCAATTTAAATTATCGGAAGATCAACTAAATTCTTCTTTGAAATCATCAGGACCTGGTGCTTTATAAATAAGTTTATGCATACAAAAAAGGTATGTAACAAAAAAAAAAAACCCGCTATTAACAGAAATGTAAGTTATTACTTGTCTGGGTCACCAAGGTTCAGCTTGGCTAAAAGGGGGTGGGGGGCACCCACTGTTTCCTGGGGGCAATGCTGCAGCCGGCCAGACTGGCTGGGAAGTTACTTGGGAGTTGGTGAGACCCTGCAGTGTGATTCCTGGTTTTCTCTCCTTCCCTCCATTATTCTCTGTAATAACAATGTACCCACATTTAAACTCCTGCCGTTTTATTAACAGGCCGAGGCTATGTAGCCAACAGAGAGTCGGATTCTGGGGAGAGAAGGGCCCATGAAGGTTTGAAACCCTCCCCTGCCCTGGGCAACTTGGACACCTGTGTAGGGCTGGTTTCTTGGCTGTAAAACAGATTTGTGTGAGGTTTCAATAAAATAAAGGGTGCACAGAGTCTGCAGATATTCCACAATCGTGTCTCCTCCTTACCTACCCCCACCCACCCCACCACCCGACTCCCCACAGAAGAAGGCTGCACTTGGTTGTGTGGGCAAAGGGGAGCCATGGCAGGTCCTTGAGGTGGGGAGTCACCAAGATCCAATAAAGCACAATAGGAAGGGTTTAGCGCCAGGAGGTGGATTTAATTAGCCTGATGTTACAGGAGAGGAAACTGAGGCACAGAGAGGGGAAGTTCTTTGCCCAAGATCACACAGCTACAAAGTAACCGTGCTGGAATCTGAACCCAGGTCTTTCTGACTCCAGGCCTCTCAGTCACAGGGCCTATCCATTCCCCAATCCGAGAATCTGGGAGGCACCCCCAGCCCTCCACAGCCCACTGTGCAACCACCTTCTTGGGAGGGATGAGCATCTCCCCTGGCGCCCTAGCACCTTCCGTGCCTACCCCCGCATGAGTCACTCCCCGGAGCCAGAGTGAAAGAACCCACCTCCTGGGGGAGTTCTCCGTGTGAGTGCATTTCGGGTTCCCGTCTTAGTCACCACTTCTCTTGGTTCCCACCCCTCCCCCCAGCTGCCAGGGGCCTCCAAGTCCCCAGCCACCCGTGCCACCCCCATCGGGCTCAGGCCCCGACCATGGTGCGGCTTTGGCGGTGGGGCAGGTGACGCTGAATCCTGAGATGCGGGCAGGGCGACTGGGGGGCAGTAGGCCCCATAACCACCGCTGGCTTCCCTTAACCTAAGTGAAAGCTGTGAACTTGTCAGGTGGACAGTCGCACTACCATAAACAGCCAGCGTTTCTAGAGCACTGACTTCAGCCAGGCCCTGCTCGGAGCCCTTTGCGTCTATTAAGACATGTAATCCTCCTACAAGCCCATGAGGCCCTGGCGTCCCTGTTTTATAGCTGAAGCAATCAAGGCTCAGAGAGGGAAGTGGCTTGCCCAAGGTCACAGAGCCAGCAAAGGACAGAGCAGGGAGTCCCACTCAGGCAGCTGGACTGCCTCCATGACGGGCATTCCCGCACCGATGCTGTCCCAAGGGCCGGGCCAGGCTGAGTCCTTGCCCGGGGCCTGGTCCTGCACGTTGAGCCCAGCCCAGCCAGAGCCCCTGAGAAGGGCGAGCAGGGGCCAACCCTCCGGGGAAAGGCACCAGCTCTACTCGGCCTGGGTGAACTCTGGGTCAGGCCACGTGCAGCCTCCCCAGGTTGCCAGGCTGGTCAGCCTCCGGGCCTTTGTAGATGGTTTCCTTTGCTTGGAACACCCTCCTCCTCCTCTCCATGGACCAGTCCCCTCTCCCATACAACTCAAGGCGGCGGCACCTCCTCTAGGAAGCCCTCTGGGATGCGCCCCCCCCCAGAACCCTACACTTCCCCTAGGAAGTCCCAAATCTGCCACTTGTTTGCTGTGACCTTAGGCAAATTACTGAGTCTCTCTAAACCTCACTTTATTCATCAACAAAATGGGGCCAATGATAACTCGAGGGGTTTTTGCAAGGATGAAGAGATAAGCCTGGCTGATAACAGGACGGGGCCCACGGTAGATGCTCACTCCACACTCCACGGGCTCATCTTCTAGCACTGATTTGTGTACACTGGGTTGTAACCGTTTGCATCTGCCCCTCCCTCTGGACCAAGTGTTCTGCAAGAGCAGAAATGGTGTCCTGTTTCTGAGCTTGTCCCAGATCCCAGCGCATGGCCTGTCCGGTGGGACATCTCAACACATATCCTATTTACTGGCTGAACGGCCCAGGGCCCAGCTTCCTGCTTGCGACCGGTGCTGAGGGCTGGGCCCAGCGCTCACTGAGCAGTCAGGCCGGGCTTGGCCCGGACCGGGAGTTGCCCCTTCCTGGAGGTGTGACCTCGGGCAAATCATTTATTTTCTTCTTTAAGATTTACTTATGTATTTATTTGAGAGAGAGAGAAAGCCTGAGCTGGGGGCGGGGAGGGGCAGAGGCAGAGGGAGAAGCAGACTCCCTGCTGAGCAGCGAGCCTGATGTGGGGCTCGATCCCAGGACCCCGATCATGACCTGAGCCGGCTGAGCCACCCGGGTGCTCCGGGCAAATCATTTAAATTAACCTCTCTGCAACTCCTTGCCCTGGATGGCCAAGTGGGGATGACAGTAGTCCTGCCTCCAAAGGCTTTCAGGGGGATTCACTGGACTGGTGCTTAGAAAGCGCTGAGGCCGGGCTGGCCCGCAGTGGGTGCTGTAGGAGTGTTGTTGAAATGAGTAGCTGCCTCCCCTGCACCTTCCAGCCTGTTCTGTAAACACTTGGCCAGTTCTCAAGTCCCGCCCTGGGGACCTCGGGGTCGGGGTCCCGAGGAGCCCCTTTCCAGCCGCCTCCTCCTTCATGCCCCGGCCTGGCGGCCTGGCGGTTCCAGTTGTCCCCAAGGCTCTGCTCACAGCTGCGGCTGGTGGTTCTAGCGTCTGGGGCCAGGGGCTCCGTGTATGGAGCCAGGAGGACGGTCCGCGGAATCCAAGAGCAGAAGAAGACTGTGGAACCTTGTCATCTGGCCCAACCCAGTTTTCTTGACTCTGACTCCCCACTGCCCCTGACAATGTAATCAAGACAGGTTGGGGGAGGGGCGCCTGGGTGGCTCAGTCGTTAAGCATCTGCCTTCGGCTCAGGTCATGATCTCAGGGTCCTGGGATCGAGCCCTGCATCGAGCCCCGCATCGGGCTCCCTGCTCCGCGGGAAGCCTGCGTCTCCCTCTCCTCCTCCCCCTGCTTGTGTTCCCTCTCTTGCTGTGTCTCTGTCTGTCAAATAAATAAATAAAATCTTAAAAAAAAAAAAAAAAGACAGGGTGGGGGAAATGCAGTCCAAACCCGTGATATTTCAGTCACATGGAAGGCTGAGTCCCAGATTGGAGGACTTGGTGTCACACGAGGCTTGCCTCTGGGCTGCCCTGTGGAACCCAGGCCCACAGGGCCGCTGAGGGGTGAGTAGGAGCCTGCTAGAGTGACGACACAGGTTGGCGGTGGCAGGAGGGGGGAACTGGGACTGAGCTGAGGCTGGTTACCGCTTCAGTCCCATCCCCCACGCCCCCCACCTGCCCCAGTGGCAGGGAGACGGGAGTGCTGTGGTTTCCCCTGCAGCTTCGACGCTTCTTCATGCTCGCTCTGCTGTGGCTCTTCAGGCCTCCTGCTCGAAGCCCAGTTGGGTGCCAGCTCCCAGCTCCAAGGTCAGGTCACCCCTGAGAAGAGTGAGCCTCCCTGGTGGTGAGCACCAGCCAGCAATTCCTCCCAGCTTCCTTCTGCGTCCCCATCGGAGCCTGCAAACACTTCCGGAAGGCCTCTTCACTATGCAAAGGATGTGGGATACCCCGGCCCCCTTCCCCCCAAATGCCCTCCCGTTTGCCCTCTCTGCCCTGTCCCCTTCATGCCTGTGGGTGGGCTTGTCGGATAAGCCACAGGACACTGGTTAAATTGGAATTTCGGACAACCGACGAATAATGTTTTGACATAAGTATGTCCCAAATATTGGATCTGGAATTTTTATTTGCCAAATCTGGCGGTGTAACTCGGGGGCCTAGCGAATCCAGCTATGGAGAGGGGTGCTGGTCCCCCTTTCCCTCAGAGGCACCAAACTCCTTGGGGACCCTCTCTCTGCATTTCTTTCTCTTCCCTCTGCCCTCCCTCCTCCCCCCGACCCTCCAACTGGCCCCAAGGACAAGTAGGGAGGAAAACCTCCACCAACTCAAATGTTCTCTCGGCATCCCCTTTCCAGCTCACTACAGTTCCTCTCCTCACACTCGGCCTCCCCTCCCCAGGCCCCTCTGTTCACACCTGGCACAACACTTTGAACTGGCAGTTTGGGCTCTGTGTCTCCATTCCCAGCTGCTTTTGTGGGGGGTGGTAGAAAACAGAACCCTCAAGTGAATAGGCCACCACAAATCAACCCTCCAAGCTAATCCGCGGCACACACGTCCTCTGCTCTGAATCCCATTACAACCTGCCCATTTCACAGATAAGAACACTGAGGCCCAGAGAGGTTGAGCCCTCCCCCCAGGTCACACAGCTGGTGAGTGGAAGACTGGGGGTCTCTTTCAAGGGCCCCAGGGATGCCCAGAGTGGGCCCCTGCCTCCTCGGAGACCTGTCTTCCCTGCAGCCGCTGTGCAGATCCTGGAGGAAGGGGCTGAGCCGTTGAAGCCCCAGGTCCCCCTGGGTCCCCTAGGCCTTTTCACACGGGACCTGGTGCTGAAGCGGCCTGGTGAAGCCTCATCCCACCCCCCTCTGCAGCTGGGCCTCTGTGACATTTCCTCTCTGAGGATCAGCCACAGCCGTGCTGGGCTGGGGGAGAGGGAGGAAGAGGAGGCCCCTCACACCCATGGGAACCCAAAGTCTGACTGCTCGAGGTGGCCAGCCCCGAACGTGTGGGGCTCAGGAATGGGAAGACCCCTTTCGGAACCAGTGCAGCTGGGCAAGTCATTTCTCAGCTTCAAGTCTCCATTTCTTCATCCAAAAATGGGGTCAACGATATTTTACATCACAGAGCTGATGGAAGGATTCAAAATGGCCTTCGGAGCTCCTGGCTGATTCAGTCAGTGGAGTCTGCGACTCTTGATCTCAGGGTTGTGAGTTCAAGCCCAATGTTGGGCATAGAGTTCACTTAAAGATAATAAAATAAAATAAGGGGCGCCTGGGTGGCTCAATCAGTTAAGCACCCGACTCCTGATTTTGGCTCAGGTCATGATCTCAGGGTCTGAGCCCTGCACTGGGCGTGGAGCCTGCTTAAGATTCTCTCTCTCCCTCTGCCCCATCCCCGCCCCCCCCCCAAAAAAGAAAAGTGAAATAAAAAATATTTTTTAAAATGGTTTTAAATCATAAAAATTAATGGTTAGCACTTAGGACGTATTATATAGCAGACACTGTTCTAGGCACTTTACATAATACATAAAATTACTTAATCCTCTCAACCACCCTAGAAGGTAGGTACTATTATTATCCCCACCTTACAGATGAAGAAACTGAGGCAGAGAGTTGAAGTCGCTGCTGGAGTCAGTAATTCAAACTGAAGGCTCGAGGGTCCAAGCTATTGATGACTACAGCTTCCTTGTTAAACAACACAGAAGTATTCCTCCAAATCAGGGATCACCAACTGAAACGGCCCCTGACGAAACAGATGTCATGGAACAGAGCAGAAAATCCAAAAACAGGCCAGGGGAATTTTGAGGATGCAGCACCATTTCAGATGAGTAAAGAAAATATGGATTATTCTCTAAGTGGCGTTGGGACAAGGTTTTGCCACCTGAAATAAATAAATAAATAAATAAAAGCCTGCTCCGTACCTCACACCTTACACCAAGGATAAATTAAAGATTTAAATGGAAACAATAAACCACTACGTAAAAATTTAAAAAACAAAAACAAAAAAACTTCTCATAGCAAAAGCCCCAGTGATATAAACAGCAATAGAGAGGTAATACAGGCGGGCTTGCTTTGTGAAGATTCATCAAGCTGCGTACTTCTGATCTGATACTTTGCCGTGTATGTTATACTTTAGAGGTCTTTGTGTTTGTTCTGTTTTGTTTGTTTGTTTTTATAAAAAGGGCCAAACTGGGAACACAACAAACTGGGAAAATATATTTGCTCCCTCAAATAACAAAGAGTTAATTTTCCTAATATGTAAAGTGTTTCTAGAAATAAACAAGAAAAAACTACTCGAAAAAGTGACAATGTATACAAATGGGTCACAGAAAAGAAAATACAGATGACTTTTAAACACATAAAGAGATGCTCATTTCTTCGTGAAAAGAGAAATGCAAATTAAAACTGCAGCTAGATGCCTGACAGTTTGGCAAAAAGTTAAAGAGTTCAATAGCATTCTGAGTTGGCAAGGATGTGGGGAGACAGGCTCTGTCGGATATTGTTTGTGGGGGTGTCAGCCGGCCCCCTCCCCCGAAGGGGAATTTGCCAATATCTATCAAAATCACACATGCTTGTTCACTTTGACCCAATGACTCCACTTCTAGGGATTCGTTATACAGAGATACTCCCACATATGATAAATGCCTTATGTATAAGGTTGTTCACTGTGACTTTTTTGGGGGTTTTTTTTTTGGCAAATTACTGAAAACCATCTAAAATGTCCATCCCTGGGGTGGGGGTGGAGGGTTGGGGTAACTGGGTGATGGACATTAAGGCGGGCACGGGATGGAATGAGGACTGGGTGTTATTTAAGACTGATGAGGGCACCTGGGTGGCTCAGTCGGTTAAGCGTCTGCCTTCAGCTCAGGCCATGATCCCAGGGTCCTGGGATCGAGCCCCACATCAGGCTCCCTGCTCAGCGGGGAGTCTGCTTCTCCCTCTGCCCCTCCCCCTACTCAAGCTCTTGCTCTCTCGCTCTCAAATAAATAAATAAAATCTTTTTAAAAATAGAAAGACTGATGAACCACTGAACTCTACCTCTGGAACTAATAATACACTTTATGTTAATTAATTGAATTTAAATAAATTTTTAAAAATCAATCAATCAATCAATCAAATGTCCATCCCTGGAGAACTAGTGAAGGCATATCCATATAATGGTAAACTATGCAGCTATAAAAAGGAATGGGTCCCCGGTGATGCTGTGAAGCTGGCATGTCTCCCTGGACTGCTCACCTCACAAGGTCCCTACATCCACAGGTACTCTGCTTACATGGTGGATGCTGCAGATCTATCTGTATATTGTGACCATTTTCTGGAATACACTTATTCTTATTTGAACAAAATCAACATATGACAACAGTTTTCCAACAAGTGAAAATAAAGTCTTTGGGAAACGGAGCATCTTTTTCTAATTTGTACAAAGACTCAGAAGCCTCTCTCAAGTCTTTTTTTTTTTTTTTAAGTCATCTCTACACCAACATGGGGCTCAAACTCCCACCCCCGAGATCAAGAGTTGCATGCTCCACCGACTGAGCCAGCCAGACACCTCCCTCCAGTCTTTTTTTGTTTTTTTAACACCCAAGAGAATTAGACTATTATTTTGCCTGAGCTACCATAGTCAGGTCTCTGTTGCTTACAGTCAAATTTAATTCTAACCGATAGAGCAACTAATTTTTTAAAAAATTTTAAATAGAGGGTCATCTGGGTGGTTCAGTCAGCTAAGCATCCAACTCTTGATTTTGGCTCAGGTCATGATCTCAGGGTCATGAGATCAAGCCCTGAGTCAGGCTCCACACAGAGGATAGAGCCTGCTTAAGATTCTCTCTCCCTCTGCCTCCCACCCCACTCACGCTCTCTCTCTTTCTTTTTTTAATATTTTATTCTTTTAAAAGATTTCATTTATTTGTTTGTCAGAGAGAGAGAGTACAAGCAGGGGAAGTGGCAGGCAGAGGGAGAAGCAGACTCCCCACTGAGCGGGGAGCCTGATGCGGGGCTCGATCCCAGGACTCCGGGATCATGACCTGAGCCAAAGGCAGACGCTTAACCAACCAAGCCACACAGATGCCCCTCACACTCTCTCTGTTAAAAAAAAAAAAAATTAAATAGGAAAAAATTCATCTTAAATTCATATAGAATCTCAAGGGACCCCAAATAGCCAAAATAATCTTGAAAAAGAAGAAGAAAGTTAGAGGTCTCACGCTTCCTGATTTCAAAACGTATTACAAAGCTACAGTAATCCAAACAGTGTGGTAGAGGCATAAAGACAGACATATAGACCAAAGGAATAGGATAGAGAGTCCAGAAATAAACCATCGCATACATGGTCACATGATCTCCACCAAGGGTGCCAAGACCACTCAATGGGGAAAGGAGAATCTTTTCAACAAATGGTGTTGGGAAAACTGGATATCCACGTTAAAAAAAAAAAAAAAGTTGGAGCATTACTTAACACCATATATGCAATTGAACTTAAAATGGATTAAGATCAGGGGCTCCTGGGTGGCTCAGATGGTTAAGGGTCTGCCTTGGGCTCGGGTCGTGATCCCAGGGTTCTGGGATCGAGCCCCATGTCAGGCTCCCTGCTCAGAGGGTAGCCTGCTTCTCCCTCTCCCTCTCCCTCTACCCCTTTCCTGCTTGTGCTCTCTGTCTCAAATAAATAAAAATCTTTTTTAAAAGATAGGAGAAAATATCTGCAGATCATACATCTGAAAAGGCGTTAATATCCAGAATATATGTAAAGAGCTCCTACAAATCAACAACAAAAAACCAAAAAACTAGATTTTAAAAATGGGCAAAGAATTTGAATAGACATTTCTCCAAAGACAATACCCAAATGGCCAAAATGCACATAAAAAGATGTTCAGGGGCACCTGGATGGCTCAGTCGGTTGAGCCATCAGGCTCTTGATTTCGGCTCAGGTCATGATCTCAGGGTCATGAGATCAAGCCCCACAATGGGCTCCATGCTCAACATGGAGTCTGCTTCACATTCTTTCTCTCCCTTTCCATCTGGCCCTTACCTAACCGCTTGCACTCTAAATAAATAAACAAACAAATAAATAAATAAAATATTTTTTAAAAAGGAAAAGATGCTCAACATCATTCATTAGGCAAATGCATATTAAAACCACAATGAGATATCACCACATATACGATGACTACTATAAAAAAGTAGAAAATAACAAGAGTTGGCACGGCCTCAGAGGAATTGGAACGCTTCTGCCCTGTGGGTAGGAATGTAAAATGGTGCAGCCACGATGGAAAATAGTATGCCATACTTAAAAAAAAGAAAAGGAAAGAAAACTAGCTTTACCATAGTGATCCAGCAATGCTACTTTGGGTACATACCCAAAAGAATTGAAAGCAGAGTCTGGAAGAGATATTTGCACACCTGTGTTTATAACAGCATTATTCACAATAGCCGAGGGGTAGAAGCAACACTGAGAGTCCACCAAAGGATGAATGGATACACAAAATGTGGTGTATACGTACACACTGGAATAGGATTCAGCCTTAGCAAGGAGGGAAACTGTGTCACCTGCTACAACATGGATGAATCTCAGGAACACGCTAAGCGAAATAAACCAGCCACAAAAAGACAAATAGTACACGATTCCAATTATATGAGGTCCCTAAAGTAGTCAAACGCATAGAAACAGAAAGTAGAAGGGTGGCTGCCAGGGGCTGGGGGAGGGGGACACGAGAAGGTGTTGTTTAATGCATACCGAGTTTTCATTTTGCAAGAAGAAAACGTTCTGGAGATCTGTTGCACAACGATGTGAATATACTTAACACGATTCAACTGCACCCTGAGAAATGGCTAGATGGTTGCATTTTCTGTTATGTGTGTGTTTTTTTTTACCACAATAAAAAAAAAATTAAATGCTGCGGCGGGCCACTGGTTTGCAATCTCTCCTGTAGACAGTGCTCCCCCCGCACCCCCCCAAGGGCCGGGCATGTACCACTTGCTTGGACAACAAGGACCGTGGGGGAACTTGTCACGTAAGGGCTGACAGGCTTAAGCTCTCTTTTACTTGGTTCATTCGACAACACTTACCAGGTGAGCCAAGCTCCAGGCCCTGGAGCGACAGAGATGAGTGGGGAGCTCCCAGTCTGGAGGGGACAAGGACAGAAGGTGAACTCATGAAAAGATCAGCTTTGACGATACCAATTCAATGGGGTTGCAGGATACAGGGTGACTGCGAGGGCACGAGATTATAGGGAACGGACCAGAAGGGCTCTGAGAAGGGGAACTTCATCTTGAGATCCCAGTGACAGAAGCTTGGGGGCCTGTGAGGATGTGCAAGAGCTCCAGGTGGAGGGAGAGGGAGGGCAGGGACCTGGAGGCAAGGGCAGGCCTGGAGGGTGTGCGGTGGGTAGGGGCAGGGAGGCCTGACTCAGGAGCCTCTGCGGGGAGGATGGCTCAAGTGCTCTCAGCAGCCCTGTGTGCAAGAAACAGATAAAGCCCAGTCTTCTATTGGCATAAATTTGCTTTGTGAGTTCAAATGTATCATTCTCTTTTACGACCAAAAAAAAAAAAAAAAAAATTAGAACAATAAACTATATTTTCCTAGAGTAAACAGACAGCCCTCAGGCTCTTGTATTCGCCTCCACACATCCAATAGCTGCTGAATCTCTGAATTAGCTCCTTGGCATGATTTAAAAACCACTGATCTGCCTGGGCCCCGTTACCCCCATTCGGCAGATGGGTGTACTGAGGCCCAGAGCGGGGAAGGAGCTCCAAGCAAGCCCAGGGCTGAGCAGGAGTTGGGTCTGGAGGTGAGGGGTGCCTGACTCCCAGGTCAGGGGTCTTACTGGGGCACGGGACGGCCCTGGGCCCTGCTTCCTTTATGGGGAGAACCTGCTCCCCAACCTTTGGGCAGTCTGGACATGGGTGTGAGGCCTGGGAGGGACAGCTGGGGGTCAAGCCAGTGGCTCGCTGGCTGGGCTGGGGGTGTCTGGGCACCCTGGCAGCAATAGCCTCCTGCTCAGAGGACCATCCCCTCACTTGCTGCTGGGCGTCCAGGCCCCCTTAGCCCTCTCCCATGATCCTCTGGGCCTGGCTCCCCCTCCTGGGAATCTCTGCATCAGACAGCCCCCGTTGGTGTCTAATGCTTGCTCCCAGGATCTCCAAAGGAGCTGGATGGCTTCTCAGACTTCAGTGCCATGGCAGTCCTCCCACAGTCTGTGTGGTGGCTGCTAGGGTCCCAGCCCGGCCACCGACAGGCCGTGTGGTTTGGGGCAGGCGGCCATGAGCCCGGCTGGGAGGGACGTGGCAGAGCCGCTAAAGGGTCCTCAGTCTCTCTGGGTTTCCTAAGACTCCATCCTGAATCCACACGGAGGACTTCCTACCACACCCATAGCTGCCCGAGCCGATTTTCTTATTAGTGCTCTTTAGAATGACTTCCTTTTTATTTTTTTTTATTTTATTTTTTTAAGATTTTATTTTTATTTGAGAGAGAGTGAGAGAGAGCATGAGCTGGGGGAGAGGCAGAGGGAGAAGCAGACTCCCCGCGGAGCAGGGAGCCCGATGCAGGGCTCGATCCCGGGACCCTGGGATCATGACCTGAGCCGAAGGCAGACGTTTAACCGACTGAGCCACCCAGGCACCCCAAAATGACTTCCTTTTTAAACTGAAATTCATTTCCAAGACAACGAAATGGAAAACCAGTGTTGCTTGCCCTAAGTTAAAACAAATCCAGCAAAACCAAATCAAATTAAATTCCATAGAGCTGCCTGCTCGGGGCGTCGAGCTTGAGGTTTTCTCCCTCTGTTGAGGGGAAGGCAGAGCAGCGAGGGTTTCGGGGTGTCGAAGGGCAGAACCCAAAAGAGCCTCTGTCTGTAACCAGAATCGTTGAGAAGAAAACGACTTTGTCTCCCCAGGGGATTTAAGGCACGTTCATGCTGCCTCTGCACGAAGGGGCACCTCTAGGGCACATCCAGACTGTGGCGACCACCTGTCTCCTCCAGAGTCCTGGCGCATAGAGGGTTCCTAGCTGTGTGACCTTGGGTGGGTCACTCAATCTCTCTGTGCCCAGTTTCCCCATCTGTAAAATAAAGTTGGTAACAGTACCCACCTCACAGGGGCGTCGTGAGGATTAAAGCAGTTAAACACAGAAGCTCCCCACCCCCACCCCGTAGAGATGGGAGAGAATGAGGTACAGGGAGGGGAAGGGACGGGCTCAGGAGCACCTGGGAGCCTCCCTGCTCTCAGCCTCTCTCAGCCCCGGCCAGCCTCACCCTCAGGCTCCCCTGCACATGCCCTCCCTCCTGTCGCTCATCCCCAAGTCCCCTGAGCCCCTCCCTGCTCTGGCCAGGCTGCTTGATTGACTTCTCGCACCAACCCTGTGAGGGAGCTCGCTCATCAGGCCCAGTCCACAGAAGGGGGCATTGAGGCCCAAAAAGGGGACATAATTCCTCTGTCTCTGTGTGCACCACACAGAGGGTAGGAGGAAGACGCAGGGGGTTCTGGGCTCCCCCACCCCCATCCAGCCCCAGCCGCCCCCCCACGCATTATCTCTAGGCCGCAGCAGCTGAGCCTCCCAGTATCTCTCTAATCCCCCAAATTTCCGGTTCCCCAAAGACAACTCAGGATGTGGGGAGGGAGGGGCAGGGAGAGGAGGAGGGAGACAGAGAACGAGAGAGAGATCACAGAGAGAGACAGCCACAGAGAGATGAGAGAGACAGAGACACAGAGAGGAGAGAGACGATCGGAGACAGAGAGCCGCACAGAGACAGAGAGACAAGGCAGAGAGACAGATGAGAGACAGCGCTTCCAAGACAGATGAGCAACAGAGGGAGACAGGCGAGATGGGGAGACACAGGTGGAGAGAGGGAGCCAGAAAGGGGAGGGGTGCCGCAGACACAGACCCGCAGGGAGACGTGAGCGGAGGCCAAGAGTCTGAGGCTGAGGCAAAACTGAAAGTGGCAAGTGGGAGAGGGAGTCAGTCGGTGTGGGGGGGGGGGGAGGCACGAGGTGTTGGGGGGCATCCGGAAACAAAGGAAAGTGGTGAGTGCGGGAGCCAGGTGGGAGAGGGTGAGGAAAGCTCAGAGACCCGCTCAGGTGTACAAGGAAGCAGCCGGGGACAGGGACCCAAACACGTAGGCCAGAGGGGCCCAGGGGAAGGAGACCAAAAGCCCCACTTCCCCCTCTTTCTTGGAGTCCCCACAGGGCCGCAGACGCTGCACGCGTCCACCCACTGGGCTCAGGAAGCCCTGTGTCCTCGAGAAAAGGGACTGTGTTCAGGCCCAGCCCCTGCAGCCCCAGAGCCAGCAAGCCCTGGAGACGTCCAGCGGGTGTGCTCTGAGTGGACTCAGCTGCCCACCCTGCTCAGGGACAGAGGGGGGTGAGGCCTGTGGAGGGACCTCGTGGGCACAGAAGAGGCACTTGGGAGCAGGGGTGGCCTGGCTGCTCAGGGAGGGAGTGCCAACACCCTGCTTGGTCTGGCCACCTGCCCTCTGTGAGCCTCAGCTTCCTCATTTGTCCAAGGGTGGTCATGAGAAGAACGTACGCAGGGCCACGGTGAAGGTCAAACGTGTGAAGTGTGTGGCACGGTGTGACATATGTAGGTGCCTGAAGGTGGGCCTGTTGAAGTTGATGCTCCACAGCATCCTGTCTAGATGAGTCAGGGCCCTTTCATTTGCAAATGACAGAAACCCAGCTGGATGGAGCTGAGCCAAGTGAAGGAAGGGTGTTGATAAACTCAAATAACTGAACCGTTCTTGGGTGGATCCAGTTTCGGGCACAAATGGATCCAGGACCTCAACCCACATTCCCAAGAACCTGTCTCCCTGGCATGGCACTGCTCACCTCTGTTCTGCCTTCTCTCTCTTGGGCGCCCTTCCCGTGGTGGCCTTTGGCGGCTCCAGGCTCATGTCCTCCCTGTTGGCTGGTCCCAGAAGACAGAGAGAGAGAGAGAGAGCGCATGCCTTATTTCCCAGAGTTCTCGCAAAAGTCCCTGTGCAGAGCACAATTTACTCTCTGTGGAATTTCTCTTTTGGTTTGCCTCTTTGTTTTCTCCTTTTGGTAAAAGTCTAACATTTAACCAGAACGCAGCCTCCCTTCCCCCACCCCAAAGTAGGCTGTGCTTCCATAAATAACTTTGGAATGTGCTGTGTGACCTTAAGCAAATCACTTAACCTCCCTGAACCTGTTTTCTCTTCTGCAAGGAGGGCTCCTACCTTACATAGACAGGAGTGTAGTGAGATGCACTGAAATGATGAGTGTGACACAGTGCATCTCAACAGCCATCCTCCTTCCTACCAGCAACAGCCCCTCAGCTTGGGAGCCTTCCCATCTCCAGTCCCTCAGAATTGGGGGTGCAGTGTATGACACAGGCCTAAGTCAGTCAGCACACGGCATTGTCCCGGCCAGCAACTGGTTCAGGGAGTCACGTGCCCCAAGCTAGGGCAGGTAGAGGAGTGTGGGGCTTTTGCTGGAGAGGCTCAGACGGTGCGCTCCCCAGGCTGGGAACGCAGAAGCACGTGGTCTCTGGAGCGGCTAGAACCGTCACGTGACCACACAACGGGAGCCTACAAATGGAGGCACTAGAGAAAGGAGGGCTGAAGAGAAACTAGAAGGTGGTGATAATATTCAGACCTCTGATTCCAGCCACCCCTGATCATTTCCTACCTTCTCAGCAACCAGGGACCCCATCCTTCTACTTCCGGGGACACCTTTTGGGGCTATGGACCTCAGAATGAGAAGGTTTTACAACTGAGGTCCAACATCCTCAAAGGTCCCCAAAGTTCAGAAATCTAGTGGCGGAGTCGAGACTAAAATGAAGTCTCCTCGCTTGTATTCCAGTGCGCTTGCCACCAAACTTGGTCCTCTTTCTGGAATCCTTGCTCATCAACTCCAAGACTAAGAATACCAAGTAAACAAAGCAGAAGTAAGGAAAACCTGGAGAGATTTTCCTGAGGGGATCAAAGAGGGGGAAATGGGATGCGGGGCACGCACGAGGGAGGGGTGCCTGGCACAGATGGGCCACCTGCCTTAAAGTCTTCTCCGGGGTGTCTCTGAGAAGCAGTTAGAAGAGGTGGAGGGTGAGGGAACAGGCGAGTCTGGAGTTTTCTCACATGGGTTACTATGTACTCATCATTAGACCAGGGTGGCCTGATGGTGGTCACGATTCGGTGGACATGACAGCAGCCGTGGTGATGTTAGAAATCGTTCTTCTGCAAGTGACAGGCAGCCTGGCTCAAATTAGCCTAAGCACACACATAAAAAAGTCGATTGGCTCTTCAAGAAGTAATGGCTTCAGGCACACTGATCTGGGTGCTTAGACGGGCTATCAGAACCCAACTTTTCTATTTCCATTTGTGTCCTCTGCTTGCCTCTGCGGTGCCTTCACGCACAGGTTTGCACAACGGAAGCCTGCAAACCCCGCAAGCGGGGACCGCCCCCTCGGCCTTTCGCCCGGGGCCCGAAGAGCTTCTCTTTGCCAGGAGTTCACCCAAAGTCTCAGGAACGTGTCTCATTGGCCTGAATTGGGTCACGTGTTCCAGTATCAACCAATCACTGGGCCAGGGGGTGGGAGATAACGGTTGGCCGTCCTGGGTCCCATGCGCATCCAAGCCCGCAGCCCCGCGGAGGCGCGGGAACATTGCCCAAAGCAAATCCAATGGCGGCGCGGCATTGGAAGGAGAAGGAATGGAAGCTAGGAAGACGAAAACAAAAAATGCCCTCGGGATGCCTGGGTGGCTCAGTCGGTTAAGCGGCTGCCTTCGGCTCGGGTCATGACCCCAGGGTCCTGGGATCGAGTCCCACATCGGGCTCCTTGCTCAGCAAGTAGCCTGCTTCTCCCTCTGCCTGCTTCTGTCTCTCTCTCTGATAAATAAAATCTTAAAAAAAAAAAAAAAAAGATAGACAATTGAACAGTATTTCTTAAAACAAAACAAAACAAAAGCCCTCTATAGAGGTTATAAGATGGTCTGCAGATTGCTAATAATAACTCCCCCCCCCCCCCCCCCCAGTCAAAGAAGTTCGGGAAATCCCAGATTAGGCAAAGAGAAACAGATTATTTTATCCCAGGATCTCTCCCGAGCCATGAACTTCCTACTGCGCGTTTCGTTTTGTCTCTGCAAGGGGGAATGAGAGAACGCTGCTTTTCCCCGGCGCTGGCGCTCCCGACCACAGAATTCTTTCTCGAGAAGCTTCCCCCAGGACTCAGAGGCCACAAGATGAGTTTGGGGAAAAACAACACCGAACAGCACAAAGAGCCCAAGCCGTCACTGTCAGTGAGTCCTGGCCCGAGCTGCGGACACCTGCCTTCGTTGGCTCAAGGCTTGCTTTGGCCACCGGGAGCCAGAAGTTCCAGAGAATTAGGTGGCGACTGCTGGGCAGAGATGTGGAAGTACCCCGCTCCCTCCCCAGGACGGCCTGGCCCACACCCACGTGCTCTGGTGTCACCCGCAGGCTCTCGCTGACTCCCAGTGCTGTCATAGGACCGTGCCCCAGGCCCAGTAGTAACTGGCTTTATAATGCACCCTTGTTGGATGCCTTCTTCTTCCTGTCCCACTCCCCTACTCCTCTGCCAGTGTTTTGGGACCACCTCCCAAATAAACCACTTGCGCTAGGACTCTCACCTCAAGGACTGCCTCTGAGAGAACCCAAATCAAGAGAGCTGTTGCCTACCGATAACGGTAGCCATTCTAGAAGCACCCAGATGTCTCCCCCAGTGATTCCAGAGAACACTCTCTCTTATCACTACATCGACCTTTCCTCCGACAACAGACTTCAAGAAAAAAATATTTATTTCTGCTCCCCAGCTTCAAGGGGATTCTTTCCACTGGCCACCCCAGTGGGCTCAGATACCCCAGCCCCAACCCCATAGACATCATTGCATTGACTGTCTGTCCTGCCTGGCCCATCGACTGGTGGAAGCAAAGCCACATGTTCTTGCTGGTCCAAGAAGCAAAAATGGGAAGCTGCTTCGTGCTTCAGGGAATGCCCCTACCCCCAGTCCACCAAGAAAAGGACCAGAGTCACCTTGGACTTCCCCATGCCTCACAGTGCAGGGCTGTCACGCCCCTTGCTTCGGCCTCTCAAGGATCTCATTCTACGACCTCTCTTCATTGTCCCTCCTTCTTTAGCCAGCCTACCACCACCTTTCCTGTACATATTCCCAACAGCCTCCTCTTTGCTTCCACCTCAGAGCCTTTGCACATGCTGCCCCTGAGGCTGGAACATCATATACAACTCACCTGCTTGGCCCAGACAGATCCGTGACTCTCAGCCTGTTTACTGTCTCTTAAAACTACCCTAACCGCCCCCCCCCCCCCACCTATTCCCTCCTTGGGCCTCGGCCTCTATTATGAAATCGCTCAGATATGCAAACACTTAAGAGAATAATATTTCAAACAGTTGCAAACCCAACCCTGCTTAAGAGTAAGACAGTACTTATCACTGAGGCCTTCCTGAATGCCTTCCCAACCATTCTGCACACTCGGCCACCTGGTTGCCTCTCCCCTGGACTTGGTATTCCTCGTTGCTTTGCCTGTCTTGCATACGTGTGTATCCCTGAACCAGATATACCCGTTTTCAGGCTCTCAACTTCATATAAATAAAACAACTTGTTTTCCTGTTCTCACTCCATATTCTCTTGGTGATGTTTATCCGTGCTGACAGGTGCTGCCCCAGTGCGCTTTTCCCCGTGCTCATTTTTACCTGCTGGGGCGCATCCACCCACAGTGTGACCAGGCTATAAGTGCTCCACCTAGTCTCCCAGTGATCGCCTCTGTCTGCCCTTGCCCATTGCCATCGCAAGGCCAAGGCCGCCCCAGCCTCTGGTACCCGCCCCCTCAGTCCGCGGGCTATTCACTCAGGGTTTATACCCAGCAATTTGCTAGGTAAAGGGACCCACCATCTCCAGCCCTGCTGATGCTGCTAGATTGTTCTCCAAGGTGCTCGTACCAACATACCTTTTGATAAACTTTCTGCTCCTCGGCCCAGGCACAAAGGTGCCTCTTCCCTTGTCTGTTTCTTCCAAATAATCTCTGCCCGCTGACATCCAGCCCATCCAGCCCTCTCCCCGGGCCTCCCTCCCCCACCTCTCCAGTCGGGCCCCTTACTAGCCTCCCTTGGAGAGCAGCCGGCGCTTTGGACAACCAGCCAGGGCAAGGACCTTGGCAGCAGGGACTCCAGAGGCCAACAGCTGCAGATGGAATCCCGGATTTACCACGTTGGCTGTGTGCCTTTGGGCAAATCGCTTCTCTCTGGGCCCGTTTCCCCACCTGTGAATCGGGATACCCCCAGTAAACCGCAAAGAGGGGAATGGCAGTGATTAAACGAGACAAGCATGGCAACATGGCAGGTGCTTGAAGAAGTTGTTACTATTGCCTTTCAAGCCCACAGAGGACGCCGACAACTCTGTGCATTCCTCTGGGCTACTTTGTTGTATGCAACAGAAACCCCAAGTCAAGCTGGTTGAAGACAACTGGGAATTTATTGGCCCACGTAACTGGGAAGCTGGAGGGGGTTTCTCGCTTCAGGTGTGCCTGGATCCAGGAATTCGGACTCCAACGGGAAGCTGGCCCTGTCCGCCTCTGGACCATTCTGTCCTCCACATCACCTTCATTCTCGGGCAGGCTCTCCAAGTAGGGGCTCTAGGAATATAGTCGTCCAGTTTACCAACTGCCATGAACAAGAAGAGCTTCGCCTTCCAGACACTTCCTGCCCAAATCCCAGGGCCGGTCCTCAGGGGCCCGGGTTTAGGTTACGTGCCCAGAGCAGAGCCAGTCACAGTGACCGAGGCATCCACCAGAAGCTGCTCAGAGTGTGGTTCCCGGAACAGAGCTGTCAGAAGCCTCTGGTAGCTCCTTTGAAACGCAGACTCTCAGGCCCCATCCCAGACCTACTCATTTGGAATCGGCATTTTAGCCAGACCTCCAAGGGAGTCATCTGCACACCAAGGTCAGGATGGCTGCACTGCACATTACCTTTCAATTGCCCGGGGTCCAGTCCGTCCCCTTGTTTTAAAGATGGAGAAACTGAGGGCGGGGGGGGGGAAGCTCTAGGCATCCACACGGCACCCGGGGCTCCCCCCGGCCCTGCCCCCCCATCATCCCAGCTGCGTCCATGGACTGTCTCATGGGGGGATGCACCAAAGCCCAGAAGTGGCAGCCTGGGTCGGACATGCCTCACGCCCGAGTGCCAGAGCCGTGTCCCTGCCACCATTCGGCCACTCCCAGTCCCGGGTCAGGACCTTCCAGAGCGCAGCGGCCCCGGGGTGGGGGATGGAGACCCCCAGACACACACACAGGCTCGTGCATACACACACTCCCACACGGGCGCTCGGGCACAGCCCCCCCTCACACGGACTCTCACCCACCAGGCCCCCCAAAAGCAAGAGCGCTACAGACCACGTCAGCCTTTATTCTACTGCAGAATAGGGCTGGGGCCGGGGTAGTTCATTCTCAGGCTGCGTCAGAAGGTGCAGTGTTGGGGGCACACAGGCTGGACCCCAAAGTGACAATAAGTTAGGGGGAGAGTCTCAGACTGATCTCAGGCTGGAGTCAGGGCGGGGTGCCACTGGGACCCCCCAGAGCCCTGCCGGCTGCCCAGCTCAGGGCTCCCAGGAGAGGTTGGTTCCAGGACAGGCATGGCTTCATGCTGAAACAACAGGGCAGGGGAAGGAAGGGGTTTCGAAGTCAGGAGGTCAGCAGGGCTCAGAGGGCTCCCCGAAGGAGTCAGAGGATAGGGCTGGGGGGGCGGGGCGGGGCGGGCGGGGCCTCTCACCGGACCCTCAGTTAAGCCCCTACAGATTCTCATAATCTGGAGCTCCCTCTTCCTCTTCGTAGTCCTCCTCCTCCACCTTCTGGGAGCTCAGGATGGCTGGGAGGGGAGGGAGGGAGGTCTTCAGCTCACAGACCGTCCCGGTCCCCCCTTCCCCCCACCCCCTGGCGGGCTCCCAGAGCTTCTGCCACCCCCGCCCCCCCATCCCCTCCCCCAGCCCAGCACACACCAGGCTCGGTCCTAGCCATGGGCGGCAGCTCCTGGGACACGTTCACATACTCCCGGCTCCCATCTGCAGGGGGCAGAGCAGAAGGGGGGGCGGCCACGTGGAGGGTGAAGAGAGCAGGACACTCAGAAAGAGGGCCACAGCAGGGTGGGGGGGGGGGGACCCCAGAGGGCACCGGCCACTCACCCAGAGACACGTCTGCACTCTCCTCGCTCTCGAGGACATTCACATAATCCTCCCCCGACTCCACTGTAGGAGAAGCAGGGCCCCCAGCACTGTCACCCAGGGCCCCCCTGAGCACAGACCCCCACGGCGTCCCAGCCCCAAACCACCCCCCCCCCACAGATCCCAGAGGCCGCCCCACAGCCAGCCCCAGGGGGGCCCACAGAGGCCTTTGTGCCAGCACGAAGTAGGGCAACCTGGCCAGAGCTGATGAGAGGGAGTGGGACTGTGGGAGAGGGCGGACGGCAGGCCCCGGCGTGTCCCCCCGGAGAGCGGCTCGGCGCCGAGGCTTGGGGTGACACCACGAGTACCGGGTGCTGTTGCCCCCCTGGCCCTGTCAGCACCTGTCGCCATGGGTGCCATCTTGGCCTTTAATGCGCACTTGTTTCCCCACGAGGGGGGTCGTGGATGAGGCAGGCTTTGGAGCCAGAGGGCCCAGGTTCAAGTCCGGCTCCGGCGCTCACAGTCATGTAACCTCACACGAGATACCTAACGCCTCTGGGCCTCGGTGTTCTCATCAGGAAGAGAGGGTGGGCGACGGCCCCCGCCTCCCAGGGCTGTTGTGAGAACTAATGCAGAGAGTATCGAAAGGGGGCCTGTCCTACGGTAAGTGCCGCCGAGTGTCTGTTAAATAAATGATCCCTCTTGTCGTACAGTCGGGACAACCGAGGCACAGGAGGGGGAGAGATGGGCTCAACAGCACCCGGGCATTGTGGGGTTTAATAAGTTAACACACGAAGCGCTCTTAGGAGGGCAGGTGGTTGGCCCCCGACAACGTCGGCTCTTACCCTCATGCTGCCTCCTGAGCTGGAGGGAGGGACGATGAGTCCATGAATGAAAAGAAGCACTAGCACAGACGGCAGTGGGCACCCACACGGGCAGAGGAAGCCAGGGTGGAACAGGTACGGAGAACGAGGACAGGGACGGAAAACCAGACACGGAAGGCAGCCTCTAACAGGCAGCGTGAGACCAACATGAAGGGAGAAAAGCAGCTCAAAGGAAACCGAAATGATGCCGGAAGCAGAAGAAAACTTCCCAAACCCCCCCGGCTCCCACAGCAGAGTGGCTATAATCAATGTCCTTGGAGAGCGACAAGCTGACGCGGCCTCCGTGAAACCAGACAGGAGGCTATGAGAAAGGAACACCAGAGACCAAGAAAGAGCTTCCAGTGGGAGAGACAAGAGAAGAAAAGTGAAGTCAAAGAAAGCGCGCAGGCAATAAAAGGGAAAGACAACGGAACAGGAAAGAGGCCAGAAAAAGTGAGGAACTCAGAGGAGCTGAGCAGAAGTCCACCCTGAGGGATAGGTGTTGGAGAGAGAGAGAGGAGAGGCGTGGGGGGGGGGGGGCGGCGAGCGGTCAGGGGAATCGCGGGACAGGGAAGCGCGAAGGGGTCGCGCCCAGAGTCGGGAATGGCTGGCTCACTGGAGAAGGCGCTGTCTCGGAGGCCAGGGTTGCTGGGCACAGGAGCCAGTGGCACAGCACTGCTAGTGGCTGGCGTGCTGTCGGGAAGCACCTCCCTGAGGGGCAGTCGGGGGGCGGGTCAGTGAGGGCCCCCGGGCCACGGCCCCCTCCAGCCCCCCGACCCCCGGCCCCGGCCTGGCCGCTCACAGGTAGCCCTCATTGTGATAGTCCTCCTCCTCGTCCTCGTCCTCGTCCTCACAGGCGGGCTCTGGGGTAGCGACACGGCGATCAGCGGGGCCCGGGCCAGGCCCTAGCCTGCCTGCAAGCGGGGCACCTGGGGCCCCAGACGTACCCTCGTTCTCGTAGCTTGCCACACTGTTGGCTTCAGAGAGCGAGCAAGAGGGAAGCTGGGTCAGCTCGGGTGGGATCCATCCCCTGCCCAGCCCCAGCCCTCTGAGCCCTGGCTCCGCACTTACCACCAGCTGAGTCCGGCCGGGAAGATAGCATGCGGTGGGGCTGTGGGGACCTCCTGGCAGTCAAAGGTCAGAGGTCATGCCTGGGTGGGGCTCTGGGGCAACAGGGGTTGCAACCGGGAAAAGAGACCCCCCCCCCCGCCAGTCTACAGAGGTGAAGGGGGGAAAGAGGGGGAATTTGGGAGCGGGGATGCCACTTACGGGATAGGGAGCAGGTCCGGCTGGCTCAGGGGTGGGTAGGAGGTAACAGGAGCGTAGGAGGTGGCTGATGGCCAGGGCACGACCGTGGCTGAGGACACAGGACCAAGCTCAAGGAATGAGACCTGACATCTCGCCCCTGTCCTCACGGAGGCCTCCATGGACAGACTAACCCCATGAACCGTCCCATGCCCTGGACAGGCCCTAGGAGACCCATCTCCCTCCCCGTCCCCAGCTCAGGTCAAGGCCATGTGGGCAGCCACTGGGGGGGGGGGGGGGACCTGAACAAAGGCACATGTTCTCTCACACACCAAGGGACCCTCTCCCCTATGCCCGAGGAAGGGGACCCTCTGTACTCACGAGGCCGTTTGAGCACAATGCTGCTTGGGGTCAGGCTGGAAGGAGAGACACAGCTTGGTCAGAGCCCGGAGACGCCCCCAGCTCCCGTCCCAGTCCCCGGGGCCACACAGGGCCCACGGGCCACTCACCTATCAGAGGCCGCAGTGTCATAAGAGCCTGGGGAAGAGAAGACAGTGAGGCAGGACGAGGGGTGACGGGGAGAGGGCGGGAGTGCAGGGCCCTCGGGTCCCAGGCACGCAGGGCAGAGTTAGGGATGGCTAAGAGGGAGCGAGGGGTCAAGGAGGGCCGGATACCCCTGCAGCTGTGCCCCGGGCAGCCCCCACTCACCGGGCAGCTCCCTGCAGCGCACGCACAAGGCTACAGCCAGCAGGGGCAGCAACAGGAGGCCCAGCACGCAGGGGATGAGGACGACAGCCTCCATCTGCGGGAGAGAGCTGGGGCCCACCGCCCGCCCTCAAGGGCCAAGCCGCTGCACGGTGAGGGCTGGGCCAGCGGGGGTGCGGGAGCCCAGTGGGCACCAGCCTGGAAGTCTGGGTGGGGGGCAGCTGTGCCCTCCTTGGGCCCTCCCTGGGCCCCCTCCCCTTGCTGGACGGCGCAGGGGGTCAGCGCTGGCTGGGGAAGACCGGAGATCCCAGGGCGGTCCGGCCAGGCTCTGGGCTGCCGGTCACCCCTGCGCAGCCCCTGCGCCCCAGCCCTACCTGCCCCTCGGCTAGGCGCCTGCTGTTCCCCAGTGCCTGCCCGCCTGCGGCAGGAAGCTGTGGTGAGCCCCGACGAGGGCAGGAAATCATCGGCCCCGGCTGGGTGCGCCCGCCCCCTTCCCACCCCCACCCAGCCAGTGAGGAGGGGGAGGAAGAGGCCTGAGGAGCCACCCCCAAGGCCCTCACAAGGGGTCTGCTGGCCTCCAGGACAAGGAGCAACTCCCACCAGGAGAAGGAGGGCAAGACACTTAGAGGCCAGCCAACAGCCACAGCCTCCACAGCCCCGGCTCCAGGCAGCAGCCAGGAGGGAGGCCCTGGGAATTCGGGCGGGGGGGGGGGCGCGGGGCAGTGCCCACCCCACCTTACCCTGGCTGGCCTGCCAAGAGGGGCGGGCTCCAGGGGAACCACGGGCGTGACTCACGGTCACACTGAGCTAGCTCCCTCCACGCTCTTGTTCGCCCGGCCCAGGAGGACAGGGATTTGCCGAAGGTCCCACAGGAGCGACCCCACAGCCCCGGGAGTCCTGTGCCTAGGGAGGGGGCATCCCCGGCAGCCTACCAGTCAGGGGTCAGTAACACCCAGAGAGACTCAGGCAGGCACTCGGGCTCTGGCTACAAATTTTATTCAGTTACAAATAGCACCAAGCCCCTGGGGCTGCTCCAGGGGAGGGGAACCCCCCTCCTGGACCCGCCGCCACCCCAGACCCACCACCGCCCCCTCCACCCCCCCGCCCTTGGCTGCTGTCTGTGTAGTGTGTGGAAGCTGGAACGTGGCCCAAGGCCACTCCTAGAAGCTGGGCCAGGCCGAGGGTTTGGGCCTGGGCTCCTTCCGGGTGGGCCCAGGCCAGCGGTGGTAGGTATGCAGGCTGGTGAGCAACGGCCCCTCAGATGAGCACACTGGACACGGGGACCCGGGTGGAGCGGCCTCGCTGGGGCACCACGATTCGGTCGTCTGTTGGCCCTGCCTCACGCAGCAGACCTGCCGGGGGGAGAGGTCAGAGCCAGGGCTGGATGGACAGAGAGACACAAAGCCAGGGAGGGGACCGAGAGGCAGTGGAAAGTGGACAGGGCAGCAGAGCCACCAGAGCTGGGGGCACGGTGGGACGTCAGCTCGGTGGACAGGCAGACCCAAAGCTGACCGTGGGAAGGGCTGTGGGCTGAGAGAGGCCGAGCACACAGGCCGGGACAGATGGACAGATGGACAAGCAGGTAGTATCGTGAAGTCGGGTGGGGAGCCACGGGCGGACAAAGGGAAGGCCCCACTCACCCTGCACATGCAGCTGGGCCCACCGGCGGTCCCCCTCGATGAAGATGGCGGTGCCCAGGAAGGCGGCCCCACCCAGAGCCCCAACGAAGGCGCAGAGCATGAGCGAGAACTGCAGGGCCCGGAACTCGGACAAGAAGGAGGGTGGCCAGTTCCGGCGGAGGTGGTCGGAGATCTGCAGGGAGACAAGAAAAGGAAAGTCAGGAGCATGAGTCACGGAGAGGGATCCCCCGAGCTCCAGAAGAACAAAGAAGTCAGGGACCAGCAGAGAGGGGTGGTCTGGAGGACCAGGGAAAGCCCCGTGGCCTCACTGTGGAACATGCAAAGACGAAACGCTGCCTGCCTGGCTGACGGCCCAAGGTGAGGGGGGAGTGGGGCCTGGCACAGAGCACAGACACCTCACTGGGGTCAGCCCTTCCTGCTAAGGCAGCCCCAGCTCAGGCCGGGGGCTGGTGTCAGGAACACAGGGTCCCCCGATCCCCACCCCAGGCCCACCCGAGGGGCGGTGCTCACCAGGCCAATGAGGTAGGGGCTCCCAGCATCGCCCAGCAGGTGGGACAGCACAATCTGGAAGGCCTCGGCAGTGGAACGACGTGTGGGGATCACCACGTACTGGGGAGAGAAGGGGGCAGAGTGCAAGGACAGGGCCAGAGGGAACCCCAGCTCAGGGATGTGAGTGGGGTGAAGGCCCAGACTACAGGCCCATCTGGGGCTGACTCTTAAGTCAGTCTGGGTTTGGGTTTTGAAAAAGCGGTGAAGGCTACAAGGAAGGCAAGCGAGGCCTCCTGCCCCCACTCCTTGCTCCCGTCAGCCTTTGGGCTAACCCTGCAGTGACCCACTTACTTACCAACAGGATGTCAGCTACAATGGCCCAGTTCATGGACAGCAGTGTCTCTCCAATAAAGATGAAAATCTGGGGGGATGGAGGGCAAGACCAGGGTGGGGGGGTGGGGGGTGGTCTCATCACAAGAAGACCGAACACATGGAGGGTATACTGCGTACTAGGCCCATCTATTCACTAATTTAATCCTCAGAACACCCCTGTGAGACAAAGCTATTATTCCTATTTGACAGATGATGAAACTGAGCACAGAGAGGTTAACTTGCTTGCCCAATGTCACACAGCTGGGAAGAGCCAGAACTAAGAATCAAAACCAGGCATTCGGTTCAAGTTGTCTCCAAACCACCACCTTGGTTGACCCCAGTCTTGCCCCAGTGCACCCCAGTCCTACCCCAGTGCACGCCAGACCCAGAACACCCCCTTTGACAGCTGCTGGCTACTCACATAGGTGGCCACGATGCTACCACGGGCACAGGCAAGGGACAGGAAGAGGAAGGGCGCGGAGCCCAAGAGGCCAGCAGCACAGACCAGTGGGTCAGCCCGGGGGTTGGAACGGCGGAGGCGGCGGCTGATCTCCACGCCCAGGCCCACACCCAGGACCCCGGTCAGGCAGGTGATGAGCCCAAAGATGAGGCTGGGGGCAGGGGGAGGGGCATGGGGGCCAGTCCCTCTGCCTGCAAAGCCCCCTTGCCTCACCCCCACAGCCTGGAGAAGAAGATGGTCCATCCCAGCCACCCTCACAACTCAGGTCTATCCAGGACCCCATGGGTCATAGAGCTCCAAGAGGAAGAAATCAGCCCATCCATCACCTATTTCCCAGCCCAGGAAACTGACACTGGGACAGGAAGTAGCCTGAGTCTGAATCAATGACTCTCTCCACTCCATCCCCTGCCACCTGCAGGCCACCTAGCCTCGCCCCCATCTGGTACCTGTCAGAGGAAGAGCAGGAGTCTCCAGGAAGGCAGGGTGGGGTCTCCCCCAAGACCACACGGGAACGCAGCAAGAACGCAGGAGCCCAAAGGGCCAGGGAGCCCGTGACAAAGGCCACAGCCGTGAAGCCAAGGGAAGAGAGGATGAAACTAGGACTGCAGACAGTTGGGAGGGAGGAAGTCAGACTGACACTCCTGAGGTGTCAGGGTAGGGGACCTCTCCTCTCCCTCCCTGGCTTATTTTAGTAAGGTCAGGACACTAGCTATGGAAGCCGTCTTGGCTCCCCCGGATCTGAGCCTGTAATTCAAGCAGCTGCCACAAGGGGGCAGTGGTGACTGAACGCCTGGCCTTGGGGGGCCGGCCAGCGGACAGAAAACCGAGACCAACCACTCTCCTGTAAACCTCAAACCCAACAGCAGGGCCTCCCCCAGGGGACCTCAGATGTCGGGCTAGAATGGCACTAAACTCACTTTCTTGCCAGAGCCCTCAGATCTGCCCACCAGGAGGTGGGGCTGAGGGGCGGGGAGTCCGAGTGGCGCTCCACAGCTCCCCTTGGCGGCTCCCGTACTACCAGGAACAGCAGCAGAACAGCCACCACCCCTAGACCTGGAGTCACCTGGGGAAAGAGTGGGCTTCAGGACAGGCACAGACAGCGACACACTGAACCCCTGGGGCTGGGAGAAAGTGAGGGTGTATAAAGGCAACTCAGGCCCCAAGGCCTCAAATCCCTGGCAGCTATCTGCTCACGGGCGGGCACTGAGCCTGCATTCCGAGGGAGGGGCAAATGCCACCAAGGGCGCCTGTTTCTGCAAGCCTAACTTCTCCCTCTTTGGTAACAGCGCCCTAATTTCCTTTTGGGAAACGACTCCCCCCACTTCTCTTAATCCATGCGGTTCAAACAGGGCGGGGTTTGTAGCCCAGACTTGGCCGACAAGAGTCATGTTAACCTCCCTGGCCTCCGTGATTGATTCAGTGCCGGGCATGTGACCCACGTACATCTAATCAGATACCATCCAGGACTATTGCTCAAGGATCCAGGGTGCCGAAGTTTCTAAACGGGAAGATAAATGCATGGAGCTTTCACTTGCTTGAGAATGAAATTAATACAGAGGAAAGTAGAGCTGAGAAAAAGGATGACTGAATTCCTGTGATGAAGTGGGAGTCCTGGATCCAGCTTTACCTGAAGCTCACCCTGGGACTCTCCATTACAAGAGCCATCAGAGTCCCATTTGGGGGCTTACAGTTTTACGGGGCGCCTGTCTCCCACAACCAAGAGTTCTGTCTAGCACATGGCTCGTGGTAAGGGCAGCCAGGCTTCCTACACAGGCTTGGCAGAGTGAACGCTGCCTTAAAAGGGGTGGGTATCTGAAGGTAAGAAAGGGAGAATCGATGAGAACATTGCTGACCTTCCCCCAGGCTGTGTCCACACTCACCCGCAGAGCCCAGTGCCAGTCCCCGGCCACATCCTTGACTTTGGAGCCTGCAATGTAACCCAGACCACTGGGGAAAGGGGATGGGAGAGGAGAGGGGACAGCTGGTCAGTCCTGCCCCACGCCAGGTCCTTCTGCCTCCCGTGCTCCGCCCCCCGCCCCCCGCCAGGTCCAAGGCCCACTCACCTGCCCACCGGGATAGCAAAGTAGAACACACTGAGCATCCGGCTCCGCTGGTCTGCCACGAAGAGGTCAGCGATGAGGGTGGGCGCGATGGTGGAGTAACTGGCCTCCCCAACCCCCACCAGGCCCCGGGTCAGGAGGAGCAGCCAGAATCGCTGGGAAACGAAACATGGGGGAGGTGGCACCCCACCCTGCAGCAAGCCTCCCAGCCTCCCTCGCCAGCCAGCTCTGGAGAGGCGGCAGGGATGGCGGGGGAGGCCTGAGCTTGACAGACCTGAGCCTGAATCCTGGCTCCACTACTTACTAGCTGTGACTTTGAGAAAGCAACTTAACCTCTCTGAGCCTCAGATTCCTCATCTGCAAAAGGGGGAAAATAATAACTTGCTCACATAACTATCGCCAGGATTGGACAATACAAGTTCTATTCAACATGCTGCACCCAGGAGGTGCAAAATAAATCTTGACTTCTATCACCCAAGACACCCCAGTGGTGAATAAGGATCTTAGGCAGAGGTTTGTCTACCAAAGACACCTGAGGCTAAGGACAGGGTAGGATCACCCACGGAGAGTACGTATGCAGTGCCTGCAGCTAGGGACAGACTTCCAGGGCAGAGAGTAGGAACAGAGGAGGGCGCAACACAGCAAAGAAGCAATAGCCGGGGAGGCAGGAGGAAAACCAGAAGAGTGGCATATGCGGCATCACTGAAGTCAGAAGAGAGTTTCCGGAAGGAAGAAGGGGGTCAATAGAGCCAAAGGCTCCTAGGAGATCTAGCAAGAGCAGGATTAGGAAGTAGGAGCTCCATTTAGCAACCAAAAGGTCGCTGTTGACTTTGGCAATGGAGTGGTGGGGGCAGGTTGGCCGGCAGTATTCCGGGGTGAGTGGGAGGAGAGGAAGTGCAAGCAAAGTGAGAGCCTCTCCCTGGCTGCTCCTTCACCCAGACTGGAGCTGGGTCAGGGGGGTCTTGTGGGAAGTCTGACGAGGAAGGAGAAGAAGGAGAACAGATAGTCCAGGTAAGGTCTTTCTGTGGTACAGAACTGTGAGTGCTGAGGTGTGGCGTAGAAGGAGTCAATGGTCGGGGGAAAGGGGGTGAGGGACAAAAGAATGTTCTAGAAGACCAGGGGAGAGGCTGGGGTAGGCAGATTAATTCAGGCAAGCAGGGGATATAGGATGGCACGGACCCGGGGAGGTGCAGAAGCTCCCCAGGCCCAGGCTGCAATGATTCCAAAGAGCAGCAGTGAAGACTGATGGGTAGTGGGGGGGCCTCACCTCTCTGGGGATGAAGGACGACCCCAGTGTCACCAGGGACCAGAAGGCAATGCCCCCGCACATGAGATACTTCCGATTGTACCTGTCACCCAGGTAGCCAAACACAGGTGCCAACACCATGTAACTGGAGATGAACACTGAGGGGAAGCAGAGAGTCACAGCCCGGCCCCAGGACCCCTGGCCCACCCTGACCCCAGCTCAGGGAGGGCAAGGGGGCCAGGATTAACTCCCAACCCTGAAACTACCAGAGCTTCCAGCCAGAGAAGTCCAGCCCCATCTTTGGCATCTTTCAAACCTTCCATCGTGGAATGAATGGCTGACCCATCACTTCCTCCCATCCAGCCAAGAACAAAATCCAAACTCCGGACCATGGCCCGCGAGGCGCTACCTGATCTAGCCCCTTCCTACCTCTCCAATCTTGTGCTCATGCACTCTCCCTTCTCTGCATCCCGGTGGCCCCGCTGCCAAGCCCAATATGATCTTCGGACTTTTGGCACCCACTGTCCTCCCGCCTGGAACATTTCTCCTCTCCCCTGAGTGTCAAAGAACCTTCAGGTTCCAGCTCAGATACCTTCCCGACCCCCACGTATTCAATCTCTCTTTATCACAATTACTCTGTTTTCTTTTACAAAATACTCCTACCAAAAAATAATCTCATTACTAGTTTAGGTTTTTAAGGACTGGTGCCCTGTCATTCCCAGTAGAATGTCAGCTTGTCAGCTCCATGAAGACACGGGCTTAGCCTGTATTGGTCACGGCTGTGTTTCCATCACTGAATACACGGCATCGCACAAAACAGGTGCTCGGTAAACATGCGTTGAATGAAAAAGGGAATGGCACTGCCAAAGACTTACTCCTCCTCTAACTCAACTTTTTAAAGCTTTGCAGACCTTGATCTACGATCCCATTCTCGTTCCTCTAGACTTTGCCTTAAATACCTCGAGGTCCTTTTTCTGGCCTGGGGCAGAGCAAAGAACCCTTCGAGATCTTATCTCAAACTCCTCTCCTCTCACTTGCTGTGTGACTCCGGGCAAGCCTGAACTCTTCTCTAAGCCTCAGTTTCTCTATAAAAATGTAGACAGTACTACCTACTTTTCCATAAAATAATACCACCACCAACTCTTTGGCTGATGGAAGGATTAGATGGGCGTAAAAGGTCTTGGCCAAGTTCTGTGCATGTTATCACCTCTTCCTCCAGGGCCTGGCACAGAGTAAGTGCGCAGAAATGTTCGAGAAGTGAATGAAGGAAAAAAGGAAGGAAAAGAGAATTTGGCCTTGGCTTTGCCTCTCCCATAAATCCCAAGGTTCCGAACAAGTAAAATTCAACTCTCCCCATTCCAGACACCCCCTTCTGCCATTATTTATCGGGTGTCTACCATGCTCCCTACACAGTACCACGTACTTTACAGGCATTAATTAATTTGCATATAATCCTCACATCAGCCCTCTGAGGTGCTCTGGGTTACTACTGGTTCCATCTCACCGACAAGGAAAGTGAGGCTTAGAGAGATTGAGGGCCTTGCCTAACATCACACTAAGCGGAAAGCTGAGATTTAAACCCAGGTCTGTCTGAACCATTACACTAAACTGACTGCCTTTTAAAATGTGGTATCCTAACCGAGCAGGACAGCCCAGAGCAGAAGAAGGGCCATCTCCCCGCTCCACTAAATCTGGCCACCCTACCTCTATTAACGAGGCCCCAGGCATGCCGGCAGGTAACCCCATTTGGGGCAGAAAAGGAAGAAAAGCTACTGTGCCCGAAAGGGACCTCCACTCACCGGTCTGGATGAGGCCAGAGCTGCTGTCTCCGATGTCGAAGAACTGCTCAATGTCTGGAAGAACGCCTGGTAAGAAGACTCGGGATGGGCTCGGCGAGGCAGCCCCACCTCCGGGACCCCCCCTCCCTTCCCCTAGTCTGACGTCCCTCCCAGCAGTCAGTACCAGCCACCGTGAAGCGGTCCATGTAGTTGAGGAGGTTGATGTAGCACAGCACGGCCACTATGAGAGCCGAACGGCCCGCAGACAAGCCGGTGATGCGCTGCAGCCCCTCCCGGTCCGGGACCTCGGGATCCTCGGACTTCGAGTTCCCCAGGGACCCCGGTAACCCCGGGGTGCCGGGCACGGGCCCGTCGTCCGTGTCATCCGCCTGGCTGAGGAAGGGCGCGGTGTCGGACCCGGACATGGTCCCCGGTCCTACCGACGATCCCACCTGCGAGGGGAGGAGGCTGGAGAAAGGAGGAAGGAGGGAACCCAGGCGAGGGAGGTGCGCCCAGACGCCCGCAGGTGCTTGCCCGGAAGCACGGAGCACGGCTGGGATGGAACCCGGACCCTGCCTGTCATGCCTCCCCGTCCCGGCAGACACAGCGCGCGGCGAGGGACGCCGGGGACAGGAGCGGGGTGGGGAGGGCCGACGCCCCCTGCCCAGGCCCGGGCCTCCCCTCACCCCTGGTAGGAGCCCGCTGCAACCACGGTCGCTCAGCCCCGCCGCCGCACTACAGCCGCCGCCATGTTGTCCTGGAGCCGGTCATGTGACGCTGGAGCCCCGGGGGCCGACACCACCTCGGGCAAGCCCTCGACACGTGACCGCCGCCCGACTACGGAGGCGCGGCGGCCGCCGGCTCCCCCGTCACGTGACTGCCGGCCGGTCGCCAGGGCAACCGGGGAAGGTCCCCGAGCCGCGCCCGTTCCGCCTGCGTTCCCGCAGGGAGTCGCGATGAACCGGTGCAGTCGCCCAGCCCTCCGAATCTCGGCTTGCTTATCTGCAGCTCCCACTGGGCACACTTCTTATCAAACGAGATCAAACGAGATAATGGAATCGTAAACGGTTCTGGAAGTAGTTTATCTCCAGACATGCCAACGATCGGTTCTCGCTCTCGGCGATTGCCCTTCCTCGGTGTCGGGTTTGGGCTTCAGACACGCTCAGGAAGCGTTGAATGAATGGACGTTGAACAGCGGCCTCTGGAACGGCCCCGTCCCTATGGTTCGGATTCCCCAAGCCAGCTGCCTGTCAACTCCTGAGCTTCCCCCTGGACACTGCAGGGGGGGTCCCAGACCCCACACGCCCCGTCTGGACCGGGTTTTCCTCGCCTCCGACGGAGACTGAAGCCCTTGCGCCCTCTAGTGGTCTCCTCTGGGATTCTCCTAGCTGCGGGACTGGACTCCGAGACCACAGAGCCCTGGCACCAAAGGATAGCTTGGAGTGGTTCTTTAGTGCCCCCCGCTCCAATCTCCAAGCTGCAGTAATAACCGTACACTCGAAATAAAATTAATATACTTCCGGGGCACCTGGGTGGCTCAGTCGGTTAAGCGCCTGCCTTCAGCTCAGGTCATGATCCCAGGGTTCTGGGATTGAGCCCTGCGTGGAGCTCCCTGCTGGGCGGGGAGCCTGTTTCTCCCTCTCCCTCTGCTGCTCCCCCCGCCTGTGCTCTCTCACTCTCGCTCTCTCTCATTATTCATTTATTTGAGAGAGAGCGAGAGTGAGAGAGCGAGAGCACGAGTGGGGGCCGGGGGGGTGGGGCAGGGGCAGAGGGAGAGGGAGAAGCAGGCTCTCCACTGAGCAGGGAGCCTGAGCAGGGCTGGATCCCAGGACCCTGGGACCATGACCTGAGCTGAAGGCAGACGCTTAACCAACTGAGCCACCCAGGTGCCCAATAAATAAAATCTTTTAAAAAAGAAATAAAGGCAAATATTTTGATGCTAATTGGTTTTGCCAGATGGGAAAAATATTTAGCTCTTCTCTGGGGACAGGTGTTTTTTTCAATCTGATGGATCTCTTGAATAAAGTTCCTTTAAGGTCAGATAAATAAATATATCTGTACAGGTCTATTGGTTTAAACTGGAGCCCAGCTTTTGTTCTACTTGCTGTGGTTGATGACATAAGAGGAAATGTGGAATTTCTTAGGGAAAAAATAGTTCACCTATGACCAGTGCCACAAAAAAAGACACCTGGCTTACGGGTATGACAAGGACCTGGTAACAGGACCATTGGACTGGGTCAGGGAGGTTGAGAATCTCACTGAGGAAGTGGTCCTTGACCTCAGATGTGGGGGAGGGGCAACCACTGACTTCCCAGGAGGCAGTGGACGGCCTGTGCAAAGGCCCTGCCACAGAAGGAAACATAATGAGCACAAGAATCTGAAAGGAGGGCAGTGTGGAGAAGAGTGAGGGGAGGGACGCCAGCCTAGCAGCAGGCAGGGGCCAGCCTGGGCCCAGGCCTAGCACGTTAGGGGCTTCCTTCATTTTAAAATCTGACTTGCGGGTGCCTGGGTGGCTCAGTCAGTTAAGCGTCTCTTGATTTCGGCTCAGGTTGTGATCTCAGGGTCATGGGATTGAGCCTCATGTCAGGCTCTGTGCTCAGCTGGTAGTCTGCTTGAGATTCTCTCTCTCTCTCTCCCCCTCTCCCTCTGCCCATCCCTGTCCTGTGCGTGTGCACTCTCTCTCTCAAATAAATAAATCTGAAAAAAAAAATAAAAATAAACTCCAATTTGCATTTGAGAAGATCCCTCTGGCTGCACTGTACTTGGATTGAGGGGCCCCAGGGGGCTGTGGCACTGGACCAGGCTGCAGGCAGAAGCAGCGGCTTGGCCCGGGGTGGGATAGAGAGAGGGAAGTGAACCCCTTCCAGAGCCATCTGGGGCATCTGAGTTGGGTGGGTGATGGAGTGGATATGGGGGTTAAGAGGCATCGGACACCGAGCTAGGGATCCTTGAGAACAAGATACAGTATTTGTTTCTAAGGAGCTTACAGTCTAGTAGGGGAAACAGAGACCAAGGGGCGGAAGAGTGTGCTGAGCCAGGCCCCTATCCCGGGCTGAGCTGGGACGCACACAAAAGGACATGGCCAGTGCCATGGGGGAGCCTTACGGAAGGGATGACAAGGGTTGGGAGATGGGAAGCTGTGAGGCTATCGGAAAAAGAACCACATCTTGCTCCTCCAAGGCTGGTCAGGGCCCTCATCGCAACACCCGGGAGCTCTTTGGAAATGCAGCATCTCGGGCCCCACAGCTTAACGCTGGCCCCACGCGTGCGTTTTCACGAGCTCCCGGGCTCATGTGTGTTCGAGTGTGTGAAGCGCTGGTCTCATCATAGGTCAGGCGCACCCAGTCTTCCGCCCAGCTCTGCATTCGGTGGCAGTGAGGTCTGGGGCAAGTTCACTACCCCAAACTCCCGTTTCTGTGCTGGGGAATGGGGATAATACCACCACCTACCTCGTAGGCGCTCTAAGGATGAATGAGATCATGAAAAGTACCGAGGTTGGTATGTGGCACCGAGTAAGGGCCCACTCTAGTTTTGAAGGTTTTTAATTAGGAGAGTTTTTGTTTGTTTGCTCTGTTTTGTTTTGGGGTTTTTTTAGGAGAGTGTAAAAAGACCACCCTATGAGGCACCTGGCTGGCTCAGTCAGTGGGGCATGCGACTCTTGATCTTGGGATTGTGAGTTCAAGCCCCACACTGCGTGTAAAGATGACTTAAAAATAAAATCTTCGGAGGGGCGCCTGGCTGGCTCAGTCGGTAGAGCATGTGACTCTTGATCTCAGGGTCATGAATTTGAGCCCCATGTTGGGTGTAGAGATTGCCAAAAAATAAAAATAAAAAACAACAAAAAAAAGACCACTTGCGAAGTGATCCTTTGATCAAAAGGATAATTCTCTCATCATAGAAGACATGCAAATTCTTTTAAAATGAGTAGTCTCTAGGGGCGCCTGGATGGGCTCAGTCGATTAAGCATCTGCCTTCGGCTCAGGTCATGATCTCAGGGTCCTGGGATCGAGCCCCACATCGGGCTCCCTGCTCAGCGGGGAGTCTGCTTCCCCCTCTCCGCCTCGCCCCCCGCCCCCCGCTTGTGCTCTCTCGCTCTCTCTGCCAAATAAATAAATGAAATCATTAAAAAATTAAAAAATAAAATGAGTAGTCTTTCCCATCTCCTCCCGAGCTTAAGTGCTGGGGAAGAAGAAACCGGAATCTCTAGCACTTGAGGTCCAGTCACTTGGCTAGCAATCTGGCAGGTACTGAAGAGAGAGTGGACAGGGGCATGTGTGTTCAGTGACTGGTGATTCCACTCCTGGCTATAAACCTGAGAAAATCGCAGCTGCGGTCACTACAACACTGCTTGCAATAGGCACATCCCGGGGGTTAAAACTGGGCTGGGTTACCAGGGATAGAAATCCTCAGAGAGGGGCGCCTGGGTGGCTCAGATGGTTAAACGTCTGTCTTCGGCTCAGGTCATGATCCCAGGGTCCTGGGATCGAGCCCCATATCGGGCTCCTGACTCAGTGGGGAGCCTGCTTCTTCCTCTACCCCTTCTCGTGCTCTCTCTCTGTATCTCTGTGTCTCAAATGAATAAATAAAATCTTAAAAAAAAGAAATCCTCAGAGAGCAGGGATTTTAAACAGGACGGAAGTTCCCCTTCCTGTGAAAGCCTGGAGGTCAGCAGTGCAGGGTTGGTGGGACCTGGACTCCTTCTCTCCTTGTCCTGTCCCATGTGGCTTCCTTTCCTAAGGTCATCTCATGTCAGCAGCAGGAAGAAAGCCAAGGAGAGGGGCTCACGCCCGCTTTTGGAAACATCCCGCAGGGCGCATCCCTCTGCCCCTTCCACCCACGAGGCTAATTTGGCACCCGGCTACAACAGAGGCTGCCAAGTGCTGTCCTCACTCAAGTCTCTGCACTTGGCTAAAACCAGGGGTTCTGTTACCCTGGAGGGGGGAAGAATGGATGCAAGGGGCCATAGCGGGGGTCCCGCGAGGGCCACAAAGACAGAAATCCTCAAGTAGACACAAGTTGAATGTACTTCCATTTATTTTGTTGAGACTGAATACACATTTTTCATGTGTCCAAACTTATTAGTGGACATAAAAGATCTGGGGGAAAAAATGAGAGTGATGCCCTATTGTGGATTATTTAAATGTTACAGAGGCTTCTTTCTGTTTTTCTCACATTATAAGGTCAAAGGAATGCCATATTCCAACAAAAGAAGGTTTTAGAAGGTGACATACTTTTGCCAAAATTATACCACGTAACAGTGGACAATTAATGGCTTTATTGGTAGACAGTACTTGAGAAGACTGGCTCATTCTGGGGTGAATATAAAACTTGGATCTCATATGCAAAGGTGATTTCAAATGGTTTAAAAGTACTGCTCAGTATTTAGCAGCCAGTGCAGCCCAGAATCAACCAAGGACAACCAATGTCTCATCACACAGAAGAGAAGCCAGCCAACATGCATACCGGGCTGTGCTGGCTGGACTTCAGCCCTAGTTAGTGACCTAAATGTG
Source organism: Mirounga leonina (assembly GCF_011800145.1). Classification (NCBI taxonomy): domain Eukaryota; kingdom Metazoa; phylum Chordata; class Mammalia; order Carnivora; family Phocidae; genus Mirounga; species Mirounga leonina. The sequence continues at coordinate 17,643,460 of NW_023270763.1, read as the reverse complement.
AAAGGACAAACTGACAAGCTAACAGCAGAAAATGTAAACCATCTAAACTACTTTTAAGTAAGAAAACAAAAAGCAACAAAGGATATGACAAAACAGTCCATGCATCTACGTTAAAATTGAGAATTTCTGTTTGGCGGAGGGCACCCCTAAATAACCAAACATGAGTGCCGTGCTGAGAGCTGTTCGCAACCCTCAGGGCCGGGCACAGAAAGGGGTCCCCAAAGGCTGCTGGGTGTATGAAGAAATCCCCCCAATTACCGGTGATCAGATGAATGGACAATAAAACCCGGCCCCACTTTCTATCCCACAGACTGGCAAAAATGAGAAAGCAGGGCAGCAACAAGTGCTGGTGAGGATAAGGAGAAATGGGCACCCCCCAACCCCAAGCAGGAGGCTCAATGACCAATCGAAAGAAAAAATTGGTAGAACCATAGGAAGTTAACCAGTCTGACCCGTCATCCCATCCCGGGTACCAATGCCGGAGTCACTTCCACGAAAGCACGGAAGGGGAGCCACGGAAGATGTCCATCATGGCCTTGTTCACAGGCCAGGAGCTGGCGGCACCCAGCTGTCCAGCACTTAGTGAACGCGTGGGACACAGCTGGGGCCCGCCGAGGAACACCGCAGAGCGGTCCTAGCCTCGAATCGCACGGAGAAGCGACAACACATGTTGAGGGAGAGAACAGCCCAAGGTCTGCAGCACAATAATACCACATGTCGCAAAAGTATATTCTCACACACAACAGTGCATCTGACAAGGATACATTCATGTTCAGAGACGTGTAATCCACACGGTAAAACGGGCGCTCGGAATGGCAGGAAGAAAACAGGGAAGAGAAAGCCATAAGACCAGAGAAGGCTTTTGTGGACTAGCATCCTGAGATCCAAACAAAAAAGCTCGGATGTGTTCGATTATGCCTTAAACAACGTGTGTGCATCAGGAAGGTTGGCTCTAAAGGGTGCTGGGGCGAGGAAGACACGCAAGACTGAGAATCCACTCCGTCCTACAAAAGGGTAACCCACCGTCTGCCCTGCTCAAGTGAGGGTGTGTGTGAGCCGGCTCGTTCAGGGAACCACACCCACGTGTGTGCCTTGAGCAAACTGCATCTGATACCCGCCCCCGCCCAGGGCCAGCGTTGGTCTTACGCATGGCAGAAATCCCAGGCCTGGAATCCACACCCACCCCCCATGTATTTCCACTCGCTCTAAATAGGAGCGGTTTCATATAAGAGACACTTCAAGGAAGGAAAGGCGGGGGGTGAGGGTTACCGTCTCTGTGTCCCCGGGGAGCTGCAAACGCAGCATACCACGTGGATGGAGCCACAGTCCACCCAGGGCGGCAACCACCACCACACAACTAACCAGGAAACTAACAGCTTGAAACCAGGGTCAACGAGAGGGGGGGTCAAAGGTCACTGCTCGACTTTGCATCAGCTTAAGGATAAGTCCAGATAGGGCCAAAAGGGGCAGCTGTTCTCCCCAAGTCCGGGCTGGGCCTCCAAACAGGGAGGGGGAGTTTCAGCTCCAGACCTCGATGAGGTCCCCGGATTCCATGCCCAGATCAGCAGGCAGCTCCTTGCCTGAAAGCTTTGTCCCATCAAAGAAGAAGGAGAGCTTGTGGCCTGAGAGTCCCATGGCCTCCTCATAGCGGGACATGAGGGTCTTGAGAGGAGAATCCTGCACAGAGAGGAAAAAAATGAAGGTAAGAATTTGAAGGGCGGGGGGGAGGGTGGGCGCCTGGCTGGCTCAGTCAGAAGAGCGTGCAACTCTTGATCTCGGGGTTGTGAGTTTGAGCCCCATACTGGGTGTAGAGATTACTTAAAAACTAACCTTTTTTTTTTTTTTTTTAAGATTTTTACTTATTTATTTGACAGAGGGAGACAAAGCGAGAGAGGGAACACAAGCAGGGGGAGTAGGAGAGGGAGAAGCAGACTCCCCGCTGAGCAGGGAGCCCGATGCGGGGCTCGATCCCAGGACTCTGGGATTATGACCTGAGCCGAAGGCAGACGCTCAACCGACTGAGCCACCCAGGCGCCCTAAAAACAAATCTTAAGGGGCGCTTGGATGGGTCAGTCGGTTAAGTGTCCGACTCTTGGGTTTCGGGTCAGGTCACGATCTCAGGCATGAAGTCTGCTTGTCCCTGTCCCTCTATCCTTCCTGCCCCTCTCTTTCTCAAATAAATAAATAAAATCTTTAAAAAAAATTTTTTTAAATACAATAAAATCTTATTTAAAAAATAAGAATTTGAAAGGAAGGGCTGAGAATTTGTAGAGATGGACAGAGCGCTCGGGACAGAGAGGACAAGAAAACACAAGTATAGTCAGAGCCCACGATGGGAGGGCGAGTGGACAAAGAAGCCAGCACAGCCGGGCTCCTCTCTAGGGGACTGGGCCACAGCCCAAGGCTCGGGGTGTAGGCTCTGGGTCAGGCAGGTTCTGCAAGCCCCCAGTTCCTCACGTCTCAATGCAGGCATCTGTCACCGTGATGCAGACAGCCCAGACCCTAGAGTGGAGTGAGGATGACCTGAGCTGGAGGCCAGGCTCTCCCACTCAACGGATGCTCGACCTTGGCAAGTGTTACGGATCCTTTGTAGTCCCAAGCGCCCTGGTGAGTGCGAGTGGGACCTTATTTGGAAATAGGGCCTTTGTAGATGTAATCGGGTTAAGAGGAGGGCACACACTCGATGAGGGTGGGTCCCAATGACTGGTGTCCTTGCAAGAAGACGCACACGCAGAAACACACAGGGACGACCCCATGTGACCACAGAGGCAGAGACCAGGGTGATGCAGCGGCAGGCCACGGAGAGTGCCACGGACTGGTGGCCACCCCCAGGAGCCAGGAAGGCTTCCACCTGGGGTCTCAGAGGGAGTATGGCCCTGCTGACCCCTCGGTTTCCAACCCTAGGTCTCCAGGCCTGGGAGGGAATACATTTGTTTCAAGCCAGCCGGTTTGTGGCATTTGGTTACAGCAAGCCTGAGGAGACAAAGACTGCAAATTACCCCCCTTCTCTAGACCCGCATCCCTATTAGTTAAATGAGGGTAACAAGAGCGATCTCCATCTAACTTGGCTGGGAAACTCGCCAAGCCCCTGACTATGAATTCTCTCTAGCACAGGCACTGTCACTTAGAAGCTTGGTGCCGTTACTCTGACGGGTTTCACTGTCACAAGGGGCCTTTCCATGGGGCGCCTGGGTGACTCAGTCGTTAAGCGGCTGCCTTCGGCTCAGGTCATGATCCCGGGATCCTGGGATCGAGCCCCACATCGGGCTCCCTGCTTAGCTGGAATTCCACCTGCTTCTCCCTCTCCCACTCCCCCTGCTTGTGTTCCCTCTCTCGCTGTGTCTCTGTCAAATAAATAAATAAAATCTTTAAAAACAAAAAAACAAAGGGCCTTTCCATTTTACCCAGGAGGAGGAGTCAGGAGACTAGAGCAGAGGTTCCCGGCCCAAAGGGGAGGGAAGTTGAATGATGGGCTTCTGCCACTCTCTAGGATGGGCGGGAACCTGAACCACTCAGGACCAGAAGGAAGCCCCCCTCGGTTAACTGACGGGAGAGACAGGATGGCAGAGTAAAGGGTGAGGGGCATGGATGGCCACGCCTCCCACTCAACTCACCGGAGACAGCGAGACTTCCAGCGTCTGGTGTTTCTCCTTTCCCTGCACCCGCAGCTGGAGCAGATGGGACATCTCCGAGGCCTCGGGCGAACTTGCTAGCACCACGCAGTCTGTGGGAAGGAAGATCGGGAAGCTGGGCCTAAGCAGGGCCTGAAGCCCAGCCAACCTCTGGGCCTTTCCCTTTATCCCCTCCCTGTGCCAAAGGCCTCATCAAGGCTCCACCTCCCTGCCTTCCCCTCACCGATGATGTCGGCCACTCCGAGCTTTAGGGTCCTGGGAGTGGCGGTAGGGGACAGCTCTGTCTCTCCAAAGAGCAACAGGATCCTGCTTGGGGACACCCCAAGATGGGTGGCCATGTGGTCCACCACACGCTGTAGGGGCTCCGACTGAAGAGGGGACAAGAAGCAAAAGAGGCCACCTCCTGACGTGCCCCGTCCCACCCACCACCTCCTGAGCTCCTCAGCCATGAGTTCCATAGATTTATCCCTGGCAAAGTACAGAATAAAGTCATGTCAATATGGGGTTCAGGGCAGTAACACAAAGAACTGAAGCAGCCATGGATCAGGAGGGAAAAGGGCAATGGTGGGGACTGCAGCAAAGTGGACTTGTGCCCCCCGAGACAGGCCAGCTGTCCCCAGCTCTCGAGGATGGGTGCAGCTTTGTCTCCCTATGTAAGAGAAGCCAGGCATCTGGTCCTTCTTAGGAAATCACTCATTGCAAGGGTTGGCAACGAGCCCCTATGTTTTAAAAGCATTCTACAGGGGCGCCTGGCTGGCTCAGTCAGTTAGGCCTCTGCCTTCGGCTCGGGTCATGATCCCGGGGTTCTGGGATAGAGCTCAGCAGGGAGTTGGCTTCTCCCTCTGCCCCTCCCCTGGCTCGTGTGCGTGCGTGTGCTCTCTCTCCCTCTCTCTCACAAATAAATAAATTAAATCCTTTTTAGAAAATAAATAAATGAAAGCATTCTACATCTACAGGGTGAAAGAAGGAAGACGGCACTTGCTAAAGCCATGGGCTGTGTGTTTGCAACGTCTGGCTCAGTGACTTCCCTGACGCGGCTCAACAAATGGTCATTTCTGTTATCACTCTTGTTTTGGCATCGGGCTCATCCCTCCAAAAATGGTCCTTTTCACCAGGAAGCTGGGGGAGCTCCGAATGCCTGAGTGACACGTGTGTGTGGAACACTGTCAAAGCACGCACTCGTGGGAAGCACAGGGTCTGAGGGAAGGAAGGGAGGAGAGAGGGGGCTACCAAGCCAAGCCTCTCAGGATGCTTACGTGGAGCGCTGAAGGGTGGTGGGTGGGCAGTTTGCCGGAGGAGGGAGAGTGAGGAAAAGACCATTGGCACAGAGGGAAGAGCGAACCCAAGGCTCGGGGGGCCCGGAGGAGCACCGGCAGGATGGGCAAAGTGGGACACCATGCCTTCTGCCCACACATCACGCTCGCTCCACAGGCAGCTCCGGGGACCCTTCTCCCACCGGCCCCTCAGGCACTTGCCATTCTGACGGGCAGTCTGACCACATCAGCCCGGCACCGGATTTTCAGCGGGAAGAGTCGGGGGCTCTCTGGAAGGGTGGGGCCCTCCACCAGGACCACCTCATCCTCTTGGTTCTGGTGATCCTGGCCCTGGCGCTGCTTGGGACTCAGGCAGGAACGGAGATCTTGGAGGCGCTTGCTCACCTCCCTGGGGTGCAGAAAGGACTCTGGGTCAGGCAGGGTGGGGCACCCGCTAAATTGCCCTTCTCTACCCCAGCGAGCTCCCTGCCCTTGGCACCTTAACTTCTGGAGTGCCCGAGTATGCTTTCTGCTTTTGGTCCTTGACAAAGGTGAGGGCAAAGGAGAGGTATCTTGAAACCTGCAAAGAGAAGAGAGGACTGGGATGGAGGAAGGGGAGGGGACTCCAGTCCCACACCTCTCCTCCTGACCAAGAGGGGGAGCTGGATAATCAAGAGGGAGCACCCCCAGCGACAGGGGGAGGTAAAGTCAGGGAAAATCTGAGTCATCATTTTTATACTTACAGGACCCAAATATTAGTGAGGAAAACGCCTAACATTCATTCATTCGTTTGTTCGTTAGTTGGTTCATTTATTTATTTTAAATGCCCAACATTTAAGGTAAGTCACTTCCCAGGTGGATATCTGATAACATCCAACGGACACCAAGTACGTACTATATGCCAAGTGTTAACTCTTTCTTTTTTTTAAAAGATTTTATTTATTTATTTGACAGAGAGAGACACAGTGAGAGAGGGAATACAAGCAGGGGGAGTGGGAGAGGGAGAAGCAGGCTTCCTGCTGAGCAGGGAGCCCAATGCGGGGCCCGATCCCAGGACCCTGGGATCATGACCCAAGCTGAAGGCAGACGCTTAACCATCTGAGCCACCCAGGCGCCCCCAGAATTTTTTTTTTTTTTAAGATTTTATTTATTTATTTGAGAATGAGAGACAGAGAGCATGAGAGGGAGGAGGGTCAGAGGGAGAAGCAGACTCCCCGCTGACCAGGGAGCCCGATGCGGGACTCGATCCCGGGACTCCAGGATCATAACCTGAGCCGAAGGCAGTCGCCCAACCGACTGAGCCACCCGGCGCCCCAAGTGTTCACTCTTAATCTACTCAAAAACTTTGACACAGGTGGCATCATTATCCCCATTTTCCAGAAAAGGGAAGTGAACCACGGAGACAGTTAAAGAGACGGCTGGCTGGATTTGAAGCACGAGGGCCACCTCCACAGCCACACCCGGTCAGACACAGAGATGAGACTTTCCACTCCCTGAAGGGCCCACTTCTCCTCCCAGGAACTTTATTCCTCACCTGAGCCTGGAGACTCCCTCCACTCCCTCCATCCCTTCTCCTTACCCCTTCAGGAGCCCCCCGAGGATCCTGCCCACCTCAGCCTACCCCTCCGGCTCCCTTTCTGCTCCGGGGGCCCCACTGCCCCGGCCTCACTCACAGAAACACGTCCTTTGTCTTCTCTTCTGCATCCCTACTCCTCAGCTTCTTCTTCCAGGGAGAATCTGGACACGGGGCATCCTCGGTATGGGGACTGCTAGAATCTGCCATATCTGCCTCTGGGGACAGAGGAAGAAAAGTGAAAGAGGTCAGGTAAGGGAGGGCAGCAAGAGATCAAGCAGAGGCATGTCAGGGGCTTCCCAAGGTCCCGAGAAAGGAGGAAACTGAGGAGCCCCAAAACGCGCACACGTGCACACACACACAACCACGCAATAATGCTGGGGAAGTGCTGGAAGTCATAGGGAAATGCCTGCTGCAGAGAAAAGGATGAGCTGGGGTCTGCCAGAACAGGAGTGTCTGGGCCCCGTGCTAAGGCACGAGCTGGCATGGTGAGTGTGGACAGTCACAAAGTGGCCCGCTCCAACTAAGTTATGATTAACTTAATCTCTCCTCACTTTTTTGATCAGCTGCATCCCACAAAAAAATACACATAACCTAGGAAATATGTATTTACCCAATACACGTGTACTCCTTATTACACATGTATGTACCATTACGTATGTGATAAAACATACTTCAAAGCAAATGTTGGCAAAGGATTTTTTTTTTAAATGTTCCTCTTGGGGGGCCTGGGTGGCTCAGCCAGTTAAGCATCTGCCTTCGGCTCAGGTCATGATCCCAGGGTCCTGCGATCAAGCCCCACATTGGGCTCCCTGGTCAGTGAGGAGTCTGCTTCTCCCTCCCCCTCTGTGTACTCTCTCTCTCTCTCAAATAAATAAATAAATCTTAAAGAAAAAAAAAAGGTTTCTCTTATTTCCTTCCTGTACTCAATTGGATGGGCAGAGAGAGACTAGGGAGCATGGGGTAGGAGGTAGCGTGGCGCAGGGAGGGAACGAAGTAAAGAGATAAGTACGAGCCCTCTTAGCCCGTATTTCTCAAATTTCATCCATGTGAGCATCACTATCACATCTTGCCACCCATACCTCTGTAATATTTAGTATCTTTAGATCTTTAGATCACTCACTGTAACTAAAATTTCTTATAACAGGAAACTAGAGATTTATTCCAGAATATAGAGGCTCTTTTCCATTTGTTTGCCACCAACAAAGGATCATCATTAATCATAAAAATAAATACTGCAGAAACAAAGCAATGATAATAAATCCTAGATCAGCGGCTCCTGACCAGAGGCAATTTCGCCTCCCAAGGGACATGCGGCAATGTCTCAGGACAATTTCTGTTGTCACAGTGAGGAGGGGAAGGGGTTAGAGTGTGTGATACTGGCCTCTGGTGGGTATGGGTCAGAATGCTGCTGAACGTCCCACAATGCCCAGGACAGCTGCACACAAAGAATTACTCAGTCCAAATGTCAGTATTGCTGAGGCTGAGAAACCCTGTCCTCGATAAACGTGGCAGTTGCTACAGACCCAAGATTCTGCCTTTCTGACAAGCTCCCGGGAGATGCCCAGCACTATGGGTCTATATCTGGAGCAGCAAGGGCAGAGGTACCTTTTCACTTGTATGCTCCCGGTACTGTCCTAAACCGTGTATGTGGCCCAAGAGAAGGCTCTCTATGTATTCCCTTTAATTAACTCTCACCAAAATCCTTTGACATAGGTCCACAGTTATCCCTATTTTCCCGATGACAAAACTGAAGCACTGAGAGATGAACCTGCCCAAGGTCACACAGCTAGCTACTAAAGGGTAGAGGTGAGATTCAAACCCAGGCCAGCTGGTTCCTAAATCAGCTCTTGATTGGCCTACCACACTTGCTCATGGTGTAGAAGTCTCGGTCCAAGGGCTGCATTTGCCCACTGGAGCAATTCCTTATTAAACCTGATTCCTACTCACTGCCTTTGGGTGGTTTGCAAAAACCACACCACTGGGGGAGGACCAAGGCTGGCAGCCCTGATAAGACTCAAAGAACACCATGCTGGCTCCAGAATGTTCCCAAGGAACTTGTTGCAGATGTATCAAGATGTTACAGATTCTCAACAGTTCCTCCTCCCGGGCCCCCAGGATTACAGAATCAGAATCTCTGGAGATGGCCTAGAAATCTGTAGATTAGCACACTCTTGTGCCTATCAGGTCGGGGGGAAGGGTGGTTTGGCAGCATTTCCTATGCCTCCTGGTTAACGCTCCATCTCAATTCAGGACTGGAGCACTTTTCTGGCTAGGATGCAGGCGTCACCTCTCCCAGGCCCTTCCCCTGAGCTTCAGGGAAAAACGGACCACAGGGATGTAAACTCCAGGAAGCTTCCTCAGAGAGGCCAGCACTAGGCACCTCTCCCTGGAAGCCCGCCCCTACCTTCCTCAGCCTCTGGGGGACAGAGTTTCAGGAGGGACTGGTGATCCGGGATGAGATGAAGGCTGCTTTTCACCTGTAAAGACAAAAGTGAATCAATCCCAAGTCCTCCTTCCACTGAAAGGGAAAACAAGATGACTCTTCCCTTCCTCCAACTCCCAAGTCCAAGCCCTCTCTGGGGGAGTTAGGAGCCCAGCTTCCCCAAGATCCAAAACTGGAGTCTACTTACTACTACACCCCCTTTCCCCAAGGCATTCTGAGGATACAAGTTTAGTTCTTTTACCCTCTTACTAGGCTGCTAGCCACCCTGCTATCTCGGAATCCTGGGAAATCCCAGATCCCTAGTTCACCCTACCACCTGGAGTCCCCTGTCTTCTCTGAACTTCCACGACCCCAGCTTCCTGGATCCTTAGCAATGGGCCCCAACCTCAAAACCCAACACGCCCCAAATCCCAGTCCCAGGTCCTGCCAGCCCCTCTCTGAAGCATCAGGGATCCCGGCCCCTAAGCCTCTCTCTGCTCCCGACACTCCAGCTCCCCGGAATCCCAAACTCCCAACATACTCCAAACCTCTTCACCTCTCCAATCTTCAGAAACCCTGTTATCTCTCTGCCCCGATCCCTGCTTCCATTTGGTCCCCCAAGACCAACCCCAGAAGCCTAACCTCCAGCAGTCCCCAAACCCAGCCCTTCTGCGCTAGTCCTCCCGGGGACCGGGCTGCACCTTCCCGGAGTACACCGGAACAACCGGTGCCTCCCCCGGATCCAGCAGCAGCCGCCGCCGCCGCCTGACCGGGGCCCGCGGGGGTCCGGCAGGCGGTGCGTCCGCTCCTTCGCTGTCACTGTCGCTGTCGTCCCGGGGGGCGGCCGGCACTGGGGGCTCCGGGAGAGGGTCCTCGACCGAGTCCGCGGCGCCGCGCGCCGTTGCGACCTCCAGGATGTCCTCATCGCTGTCGCTGACCAAGTCCACAAACTCCGAGTCCAGGGTGCGATGCGCTGGAGACCGCGGGACGCGAGGACGCCGGCCCCGGCCGCCCCGGGCCCCGCGAGCTCCGAGGCCGACACCGCCGCCCCGAGGCCGGCGGCCCCGTTTCCTCACCGGCTCCGCCATAGCGTACACCCGCCGACCACAGTCCCCCGCCTCTAGACGCCTCGCCCGGCCCCCTCCAGCGACTTCCGCCCGTCATTGGGTTAACCGTCTGCTAGTCAACACCTCTCCCCGCCCTCACCCTCTGGATCCTCCTCCCAGCCTTTTCATTGGCCGCCTCTCCCGCCCATCAAGTATCCACCACTGAAACCAAAGCGCCAAAGATTCCAACCAGCCTCGGCGCAATCAGCCTGGGTTTCGATTCGTTCCAGCTCATCCATTGGCCGGCTGCCTCCTTCCTGACCAGCCCATTCCAGGCCCTCCAATTAGAGATCGGGATTCCCCGTTGGTGGGGGAACGGGGCATCCTGGGAATTGTAGTCCTTAAGCCCTCAGACTAAAGGTGGAGGAGGGCGGCCTCCCCAATTGCTTTTATTTTATTTATTTATCTACTATCATTTTTTAAAAGTAATTTCTACACCCAAATTGGGGCTCAAACCCGCAACCCTGAGTCCAAGAGTCACCGGCCCTACCGACTCAGCCAGCCGGGCGCCCCTCAGAATTGCTTTTAGAAACTGCGGAATTAGGAGCCCCTGGGTGGCTCAGTGCCTTCCTTGGGCCTCTGACTCGAGACCTCAGCTCAGGTCTTGGTCTTGGGGTCTTGATCTCGGGGTGGTGGGTTCCGGGCGGCGGGCTCCACAGTGGAGGCTACTTAAAAACAAACAAGCAAACAAAACGAAAAAAAACCACCGTGGAACTAGACCTTAGCCCTCTGGGGTATCCTCGTTATTGTTCACCGTAACCGGGTTGTGGGCTTAGTAATTCCACTCATCGCCACCCCAAGCGCACGCCCCTCCTCATGGGCAGAATCCACACGGAACACACCCCAGCCCAGCACCTCAACCCCACTCAACTCTGAAAAACCTCCCACATCACACAAACCCTCCCCCGCACCCAACGCCTACTGACCAGCTTCACGCGCAATGTCCTCACAACCCGCGCCTACGCGACACCCACCCGCCGCACACACCTAAGCACAACACGCCTCGCAAACAACACCTGGACGGGCAAATCCAGATGAAAACTAAGAGGCTTAATTCTCCCGGTTGAAAAGAAGGCGTGTGACTTCCCCCCTCCCTGCTTTTGTTTCAGAATTTCTTTCTTGGTCCTTTTCAAATGTATGTAAATCTCTACCGTGGTTAAGTCGGCCTCTAGGAATTCTCATAACTCAGGGACTCCTGGAGCTGGAAACCATCTTTTTGAAATGCAAACATCTGCGGACGTAGCTCCGGATCTCCCCCGTTCGGGGAAGAATAACAGCCTAACTTCGGTGGGGGTCTCGCTGCTAGACACTGAACCACCTCTGGTCATGAATTAGTGAGAAGCTTGTTTCTCCCCTGGATAAAAGCCAATGGCCATGATAAAGTTAGGGTGAACTATGCGGGACAAACGGTGCTGCTAAATCCTCTTACAGGAGGCCTACTTATTGTTTATCTTGGAAACAAGATATGGGTTTTGAAATTTTATCTTGTAAACAGGATAAGGGGTTGTACCTGCTTGGCTACCTGTAGAATTCCTTGTGTGAAACTGAAGGGAAAAAAACGTATTCAGAATGAAGTTGGGGGACACCTGGCTGGCTCCGTGGGTAGAGCATGCGACTCTTGATTTCAGTGTCCTGAGTTCGAGCTCCACGTTGGACGTAGAGCTTGATGTGGGGCCACGAGTGGGCGGTCAAGGAAGAATTCTTGAGATGTTTTCAGTGCAAAACGGTGCTTTTATTGTAGCGCAGGGACAAGACCTGGGGGCAGAAAGAGCGGCACCTTTGCTGTATGAAGCTGGTGGTTATATGCTTAGTGTTCAAAGGGGGAGGGGATGTGCAGGGAATATTAAATCATCAATGTCTTCAAAAAAATTTTTTTTTAAAGACTTTATTTAGTTATTTTAGAGAGGAGAGGAGAGCACGAGGGGCAGGGGTGGTGAGGGGGGAGGGACAGAATCTCAAGCTGACTCCTCACTGAGCACAGAGCCCCACTCGGAACCCACACAGGGCTCAATCCCAGGACCCTGAAATCACGACTCAAGGGGTAATCAAGAGTCAGGCACTCAACCAACTGAGCCACCCAGGTGCCCCTCTTCTTCGATTTTCTACTTGTAAAACTACCTTCACAAGATTTCTCTGGTGCTTATCATTCAGTTCGATATTAACTATTGGTGACACGTACAGACAGTCATGAGACCCTTTAAGAATGTAGCAGCCAAAAAAAAAAAAAAAAAAGGATGTAGCAGCCAGCATGTATTTGATCCTTGTTGGAACTACACAGGCTTTAGATCAGCCTTCTGGGCTAAAGACGAACATTTCTCTGCTTCTATCCCTCATCAGAGCTTACTTAAAAAAACAAAAACAAAAAAAAGTTGGGAGCCCAGAGTGGGGAGCTCTCATGTCCTATCACTCCTTGCAGCCCTTTCCAGAACCAACAAGAAACAGCTTATAAAAAAAGAGAGAGAGAGAAAGACTTAGCTTGTACTTGCAAGAGGAAAAAGTCTACCCAGTAGAAGGAGATTTCCCCTTCACCCAGCAACAGCCCAGCCAAAGTGAGGCCATCACAACTCAGCCAATGAGAAGCCACTATGCTTGGGACTCCCAGTTCACTCCAATGGACAACCCCTCCCAAATCCCCCTCTCCCCCTTTTCCACTATAAAAGAACAGTTCCTCTCCAGCTTTTCCTATGATTTTGTCAGAGCTTGCACTCCTGGCTAACGTTTCTCTGCTATTCCTGAATAAACCCATTTTTGCTGGAAAAATAACTGACAGTATTTTTTTTTTTTTTTAGAGAAAGAGTGTGTGCACAAGTTAGCGGGAAGGGAGGGGCAGAGAAAGGGCGAGAAAGAGAATCTTAAGCAGGCTCCACGCCCAGTGCAGAACCCAAAGCGGGGCCGATCTCAGGACCCGGCACCACATGAGCCAAAAGCAAGAGTCGGACGTTCAATCAAAAGCCACCCAGGCACCCCATGACAGTATTACTCTTCAGGTTAATGCCTGTAATGTGCATCACATTCTGGTTTAATGCTTTCAATATTAAAAACTGTTTTTGTGGGGACGCCTGGGTGGCTCAGTCGGTTAAGCGTCTGCTTTCAGCTCAGGTCATGATCCCAGGGTGCTGGGATCGAGTCCTGATTTGGGATCCTTGCTCAGCGGGGAGTCTGCTTCTCCCTCTCCCTCTGCCTGCTGCTTCCCCTGCTTGTGCTCTCACACTCTCTCTCTCTCTCTGGCAAATAAATAAATAAAATCTTCCCCCCCAAAAAATTGTTTTTGTGTCTCTGCTACCTTGGTGGAGGTTTTCAGTGTTGGAAGAAGATTTTGTTTTTTCTTTACATTTCCCAACACACCCACCAACCACACTGAAACTACATATCCTCCGCACATCTACCTTATTTGCAACTCCTCATCATGCACCCCAACGCGGCACAGACACGCTCTTTCAACACCTCACACCTCCCACATCACCTCCAACTTATGACTCCTGACACCTCACCCCACGCGTCCCACACCACACTTTGCACACAACACGCACACAGCATACACCCAAGTACCACTGCCTCTCACACACGTGATGTTCACATAACCTGTACTTCATACATCCAGCTAGTGCAGCCTCCTGACCACCACGCACATTCCAGTCCATCCCCCTCCTCCTGACTGATGTCCCCGACATACACACCCTGACTCGTCAGCCCACACCTCACATCCTCCTTGCAGACGGAGCCCAGCCCAACTGAAGGTGCACAACTCCAGCAGGTGGTGCTGTTTACCAGGGGACAAAGGCACCCCAGGCTCCGGTAGAGGGGACTCCAAGGACCTCCCGGTCCCAGGAAACCTTCAGCCACTCTTTGTCGCCAGGCTGAGAGCAGAGAGACTGCACCAAAAACCCTTCTCCCAGCCTTGGGCCCCATCTGGAGGCCACTGCCAACTACGGAGGCAGGGGGTGGCCCCAAGGACCTGGGATTTCCCTCAAGCCTCCTTCTTCTCCAACTTTGCTCAAGAGGAAGAAGTGGTCCAGCCCCTGCCAAAAAATCAGGTCACGTGGATGAGGAGAAGCTTTGGAGTGTGACTTCCTCCTGGACAAGTCTCTGCACTGGAGAGATCATCCAAATGATCTTGATGCCCCCTGGCTCCTGGCACACAGCAGGCCCTTAGTAAATGCCAAATCAAAATACTGGCTACTCTTTGAGTGCTCACTATGGTAATGTCATGAGCTTTACATCTCATTTAAGACTCATTAAGGGAGGGGCAGCTGGGTGGCTCAGTCGGTTGAGCCTCTGCCTTCGGTTCAGGTCATGGTCCTGGAGTCCCGGGATCGAGTCCCGGGATCGAGCCCCGCATCGAGTCCCGGGATCGAGCCCCGCATCGAGCCCCGCATCGAGCCCCGCATCGAGCCCCGCATCGAGCCCCGCATCGGGCTCCCTGCTTGGCGCGGAGCCTGCTTCTCCCTCTGCCCTTCACCCACTCATGCTCTCTCTCTCACTCTTGCTCTCTCTCAAAAAAAAAAAGACTCATTAAGGGAGGTATAATTATTATCCCTATTTTACAGATGTTTGTCTGCAGCACAGAGAGCTTGAGGCACACAGCTCAAGGGGAGCTTGAGGGGAGCTGGGATTCAAACCAAGACAGTCTGATCCCAGAGCACTGGGCTGGAACTGCCACACCTCTGCTTCTGAACTCCCCCCCTCCCAGACCTCCCCGGGGGGGGGGGGGGGCTAGGAGGGGCGCCATCCTCTGCACTCTGCCTCTCAGGGCTTTCCAAGTTGGTCCTTCCCTCCTTCCCCACTCATTTCTGGAGCTCCTGATCTCTGCCACCACCTGGCTTGGCACCAGGGGCACAGAGAAGACGCCGACATGGATTCACGCCCAAGAAGGCAGGATGTTTTCACCCAGAGTCACATGCTCAGATGTTTCAGGCCCAGGCAGGAAAGCTAAATGGAATAAAACAGGTGGATGAAGGGTAATAGGGAATGGCGGGGACTGTGGCAATAGGAAAAGCTTATTTTGGCCGAAGGGTAAGGTGGGAGTTTGAATGCTGAGCTAGATCTGGATTTCTTTTTTTTTTTTTTAATATTTTATTTATTTGACAGAGAGAGACACAGCGAGAGAGGGAACACAAGCAGGGGGAGTGGGAGAGGGAGAAGCAGGCTTCCCGCAGAGCAGGGAGCCCGATGCGGGGCTCGATCCCAGGACCCAGGGATCATGACCTGAGCCGAAGGCAGACACTTAACGACTGAGCCACCCAGGCACCCTAGATCTGGATTTCTTACTAATTTGTTTTTCTTTGCCACAGGGACTGGGTCCAAAATGGAAGCCCAAGGTAATGCTGGAGGTTCGTATCCCACCTCCCAAACTCCAAACATACTCTATGCAAAATTTAGTAAGTATTGCTTTTTTTTAATTCTTTTTTTTAAAGATTTTTTAAAAAGATTTTATTTATGGGGTGCCTGGGTGGATCAGCTGGTTAAGCATCTGCCTTCTGGGGGTGCCTGGGTAGCTCAGTCAGTTAAGCGTCTGCCTTCGGCTCAGGTCATGATCTCAGGGTCCTGGAATTGAGGCCCACATCAGGCTCCCTGCTCAGCGGGGAGCCTGCTTCTCCCTCTCCCTCTGCCTGCTGCTCCCCCTGCTTGTGCTCTCTCTCTCTCTGTCAAATAAATAAATAAAATCTTAAAAAAAAGTGTCTGTCTTCAACTCAGGTCATGATCCCAGGGTCCTGGGATCTGGCTCTGCATGGGACTCTCTGCTCGGTGGGGAGCCTGCTTCTCCCTTAAAAAAAAAAAAAGAAAGAAAGAAAAAGAAAAAAAGATTTTATTTATTTATTCAACAGAGAGAGAGAGAGAGAGCACAAGCAGGGGGAGTGGCAGGGAGAGGGAGAAGCAGGCTCCCAGCCAAGCAGAGAACCCAATGCAGGGCTCGATCCCAGGACCCTGGGATCATGACCTAAGCCAAAGGCATATGCTTAACGACTGGCCCAGGAACCCCCCCCGAGAATTGGGGTTTTAAGCCCCACATGGGGACAGAGGTCAAACTGAGGTCCCAGGAACAGCACAGAACTGAAACTGAGCACCCTGCACAAAGCTAGGAGCTGAGAATGGGCTGTCTGTTCTGGGCGCAGGAAACAGAGAAAAAAAACCCATCCACAGGCCCTGGGATGCAGTATGGAAGCAAGCCACCCAACAGGGAGTGCATGGGAAAAGTCACTGCAGGTGAACCCAAGGTTCACCAAAGTATGGGCTCGGATTCCAACCAAACCTCTGGTACGAACACCTGCTCTGAGATACTCACTCATGAATAAAATGGTAAGAAACCTGTGTTGCCTGTAAGACTGTGGCAAGCTGGCCCCCAGGGATGGCAGTGGGGCCCAGGGGACTCCTGTAGGCAGGAGAAACACAAAGAGGTCAAAAAACCTTCCACAATGACACCACCACGGGAAAATCCAACCCGTTGTACAGATAATAGTAACCACACCATGCCCCCTCCCTAATGCTGTTTTATAATTGGGACAACTGAGGGTCATTGAGCTTAAGCAAGTTACCTAAGGTCAGTTAGCAATCGAAGTATTTGATTTCCCTGTGACTCAGTCTTCTCAGCTGTAAAATGAGAATAATTTTAGCGTCCCGCCCTCATAGGATTGTTGCAAAGATAAAATGAGATGCTACCTGTAAAGCACTTATTAGAATGATGCCAGGCACATAATAATAGTGTTAACACAGAGAAAGTTAAGTTTTAAAGATTCAGAGATAAAGAAGGAATAGAGGCTCTAAAAAACGGAACATTATGAGGAAAGAACTGGTGCAGTAAGAAAAGGAATTCTGGAGGGGCGCCTAGGTGGTTCAGTCGGTTAAGTGACTCGATTTCGGGTCAGCTCACGATCTCAGGGTCGTGAGATGGAGCCGGGCATTGGGCTCCGTGCTCAGCAGGGAATCTGCTTGTCCCTCTGCCCTGAACCCCCCACCCCTGCTCATGCTTTCTCAAATAAATAAATAAAATCTTTAAAAAAAAAAAGAAGAAAAAGAAGTAGTTTATCAGAGAGTAGGCACACCGGCTAGGACTGCAGCCAGATTTCTGGGTTCACATCTAGTGCTGCGAAGCACCAGTCATGTGACCTTAGACATGTCACTTGCCTCTCTGACATTCAGTTTCCCATCTACAAAACTGCAACCAGAAAGGGAGTGTTAAGACTGAGTATAGGCTCTGGAATTAGACCGTCAGAGTTCGAGCGCTGACCCCAGCTAGGCGAGCCTTCGGCATGTTCCTCAGCTTCTCTGCCTCAGACTCTCACCTCTGAAACAGGGTTGGTTATGAAAATAAAATGAGCTAATATACATAAACCTATATATATGTATGTATGTATGTATGTATATATACTATATACGTAAAATAGACATAAATACTTAAGATACAATTCTGGCACCTAAGTGCTCAATGACCTTGTGAGGTTATTGTAGAGATGAAATGGGTTGACGGGCGTGGGAACAGAGGAGATGCTCGGTAAAGGCCAGTGATGACTGCGCATTCCCGGCCGGCTTCCCCTTCCCTGGGCCCCCACGGCCGCTGAAGCAACGATCACTGAACAACTGGACGGTGGCCATGGCAGGCAAGTGAGGGAGACAGGGGCAGGCCAAGCCACTGGAGGGAAAAGGCCCCTCCTTTGTACCCAGGATTCAGCTCTCCCTCCTCTGCCAGATTCGAGAGGGGGATGGAGAACATGCATCCTCACCTTCCCCTCCCCTCCCATACAAGGGCATTTACATCAAAGGATCGGAAGAAGTCATTGAGTTTATTGGGGGAGTGCAAGGGAGCCAAAGTTTCATTGGTACACACACACACACACACACACATCCGAGGCAACGTCGCTCCAGAAGTTGATGCTGTCTGCTCAGGGTCCCAGATTTCAGAATCAGGTATGGATCTCAGGGGCCTAAGGAGGCCCAGGCTATGGAGAAGAAATGGTGATGGGAGGTTCCAGAAGCCCGCCCCCCCCCTTCCCCGAACACCAGGTCTTGGGAACCCTTTCCTCTCTCCCTCCCTGAGAATCACTTCCACCCCTACTCATCTCCTTCTTTCTCCCCCTTCCTTAGAGGGCAGTTTCCGGCTCACCTGAAGGGAATCATCTAGTAGTGCTCCAGGTGCCCATGTGGCCTCCTCTTCCCCATGCTGGTTCTGGCCCATTGGGATTATCCATATCCATGTTCTCATAGGAGTCTGCATCTGATTAGCACCAGGAAGGGTAAGATACAGCTAGACCCAGAAGTAGGCTGGGAGGGGGTGAGACTCAGAGGACAACAGGGGACAGAAGCAGAAGCACCCACCTTCCTCATGGTTGGGACCAGGCTGGGCCCGGATGGAGCGGAGCTGGGGGGCTGCATACAGGATCCCTCTCATATCCTCGTACGACTGGGAGCCTGCTTGGGCAGGAGAGTTGGAGGCCTAGAGCCACACTGGACTTGGGGAACGGAAGTGCAGCCTAAGACACAGAGGGAATCTGAGGGGCAGAGGAAGGTGGAGGGCTTGACTCATGCTGTACTAGGAAGGAGAGATTAGGGTCGGTGTCAGATTCAAGACCCTTGTTAAGGGTTTGGTCAGATGTGGGTTAGATTATGATCACTGTCAAGAACAGAACTGGCAGGGGCGCCTGGGTGGCTCAGTTGGTTAAGCGACTGCCTTCGGCTCAGGTCATGATCCTGAAGTCCCAGGATCGAGTCCCATGTTGGGCTCCCTGCTCGGTGGGGAGTCTGCTTCTCCCTCTGACCCTTTCCCCTCTCATGTTCTCTCTCACTCTCTCTCTCTCCAATAAATAAATAAAATCTTTAAAAAAAAAAAAAAAGAACAGAACTGGCAGAAGTCAAAGTCAAAGTCAGAGCCGTGAGGAGGCTGTAGAGACAACTGGGGTCAAAGCTGCGGTTTGTAGGGGGGCTGGCATGAGGTAGAAGTCAAAATCCAGGCTGGAATCACAGGGGGATCAGAGTTGATGTTCATAGTTAGGGATGGGGTAAATCCTGGGATCAGGATTGGGGTTGAGGATAGTGTTAGGAATCAATCCAAAGCCAGAATTACACCTGGGGTCAGAGTCAAGGTCAAGGTTGAGGTTGAGCCTGGAGTCAGAGGTGAGAGCCAGGTCAACCCAATAGGCCCAAGGCAGGATGGTTCCTAGCATTTCTCACCAAGAGAGATTGCTTCCCTGCTGGGGTCCCAGGCTGACCCATGGGGGCTCAGGAAGTCTAGAGAAGAGAAAGGAAGTTATTCCTCCTGGCCTCCAGCTCACACATACACTCCCGCCACCCTACAGCCCACATTAATGTGACGGTCCTCACACATACCTACTGTCCTGGTGACTGGCTGGGCCAGCTCTTCATCCTCATTCTCGTAAGACTCTGCTGCTGCAGGAAAACAGAGAACTCCAGGGGCCATTCCTGCCCTGTAGGGGCTCCACGGCCGTCTGGGTCCTCCCAAGCCTCTGAGGCCCCACAAGGACCCCAAATTACCGCTGGAGAAGGAGTCTTCATCCTCAGGACCCAAGGCCCCATTCTCAGGGTTCTCATAGCCGCTGCCATCTGGTGGAGAAGGAGGGGGTCCAGCGAGGGCCCACAGCCCAGCGCTGAGAAGGTGGGGGAGCCGCGGGGGGCGCAGTCTTACCCTGGGAGAGTTGGTCCTGCCCAAGGTTGGAGTCATTCTCGTAGAACTCGGAGCCCTCCTCACCGTCTGGCTCCTCATAGGCCTCCCCTTCTTCTTCTGGGCCTGGGTTTCGGGATGTGAGTGGGAACCGAGTCACAGCCCCCTTCCTCCAGGCCCCAGTCCAGTATTCCAGCCGCAGACCGCTCCAACACCCCTGACGTGAGGAACCCCCGCCCCAGCCCCACAATCAATCACCTGCCGGCGGCGGGCTCCGGGATCCCGCGGCTCCGGGCTCCGGGACGTCGCTGCGCGGGCTTCCGTAAGACTGCACGGCGGCCCCCAGGCCTGCAGCCCACCTCAGGGCGCGTCCTGGCGGGAGGAGCGTTGTAGCGGGACAAAAGAGATGGGGGCGGTCAAGGCTAAGGGTCTGCGAGGCTGGCCAGGGGACGGGAAGCTCCCGGCTCCAAGGCGGCCTTCGCGGCTGGGCCCCCCCACCCTCGCCCTGAGCCGAAGGGGCGGGATCTACACCTGGGGGCGTGGCCTCGGCCTCGGGGGCGGTGCGGCTCTCGGAACGGGACTTCAGGTCCCGCGCCCTGGGGGCGGGGCCATGAACTCTGGGGGCGGGCTCTGGTGCTAGGGGCGGGGCTCGGATCTGGGCGGGACTCCGCGCCCCGGGGCGGGCTCTTTTTTCTGAAGGCGGAGTTCCGAGCTCGGGGAGACTGGGCGCTCCGTGGATTGGAGTGACGAGGAAAAGGGGCGGGGCTCTAGCTCGGAGTCCGAGACCTGGCGGTGCCTCCTACCCGTGCCGGAGGAGGGCGTGGGAAGGGAGAGCACGTTCCCATACTGATTCTGGGTCCCGTTTCCCGGGGGGGGCGTGACTTTGAAGAACCTGGCGGAGGAAGGGGGTTAGCACTGTGAGACCTGGCCCTCAGAGGATAAACCGTAGTCACGTGTATTTAGCTCCTCTGTTCTGCCGCAGCCTACGGAGGGGGTCTGGGGTCACTCCAAGGAGTCTTCACAAGGGGAGGTAGCTTTGGAGCTGGGCTTTGAAGCTGGGGCAGTTTTTCAACGGTAGAGGTGGGGAATGACACGCTGAGCCGAGGAAACAGTAAGTGCAAAGCTTTGAGCAAAAGTGCAGGGATGGGAGACTGCGGGGGCTCTCGCGTCATTACCTTCTGGTGGGATCGGTCATTCGCTTTCTTTTCCTCCTGAGGATCAGGGCTGGTGAGAGTTAAGGGGCGTGATCAGAGGAGGCAGGGTGAAGATTGGCGGGGCACTGGGGAGGTCACTTGGGTCAATGGAGGGGAAGGGACTTCAAAGTCCCAGGGGCCCGGTAAGTTTGGAGGGCGGTTAGAGGAGTGGGGAGCAGGACTGGAGGTCCGTGGGGGAAGTATGGGAGGAGAGAAAGGTGGTTGTCAGACTGGCCAGTGTGAGCCATCCTGGGGAAGATGGGTAGGTTGGGCAGATGGGCTGGGGGACATGACTCACCTCTTCGAAGATGAAGAAAGCTCACCAGGGAACCCAGGCAGAAGATCAGATAAAGTAATGGCACAACAGGGACTTTCCAGCCACCAGCCTCTAGCAGCCAATACCTTACTGCTGGGAAGAAGCAGCTATGAGACGGGGACCCCAGGCTGGCGTGTTGCTTCCCAGCCTCAAGACCTCAAAGGGCCATAAGTCTGGGGAACATGGACAAGACACAGATCTTCAGAATCATAAGCTACAAGGAAGGCTGGCCTCCCTCCCTCTGAGGTTAGGGACTGCGCCCCAGAGCCTGACCTGGGGCCTGGGGCAGTATCTATGCAACAAACCATGACTATAGTCAGATTCTATGTTAGGATTCAGGGGAGCATGATGATAAGCTTCCTGCTGCAATTAAGGACAGTCATGTTCAAAAGTGAAGATCAGAGTCAAGTTCACAAGGTGAACTTAGAGGTGGGAAGCAGCAGTGTACTGGAGTGAAGTGTGGAGTGAAATTTGAGGTTGAGGTTGAGAACTGTGGTTAGGGTAGCATGGGACGATTGTATTAAGGGAGACAGAAGAGGCAGAGCACTGTGACCAGTTTGATGGATGGATGGGTGAGGAAAAGGAAGGATATCCAGGTTCCTGGCCTCGGCCCGTGGGCAGGTCCTTCACTAACACAGAGACACCCAAAAGACTACGCTTGGGGAAGATGTTGAGTTTGATTTTG
This sequence comes from Mirounga leonina, assembly GCF_011800145.1. Taxonomy (NCBI): domain Eukaryota; kingdom Metazoa; phylum Chordata; class Mammalia; order Carnivora; family Phocidae; genus Mirounga; species Mirounga leonina. Next base: position 17,621,667 of record NW_023270763.1, on the reverse strand, counting down.
TATATTTTGAGCCTGCGGGGGCATCAAATGACAGGAAATGGCTGGGGGTGAGGTGTATGGAGCCTGGAATTGAGTCACTAAGGCATGCTGGCCTAAGGAGCCATGAGAGTAAAGGAGGTCAAACAGGAAGAGAGTGGGGACAAGGACAAGAGAAAGTGCTGATGAGATAAGACGAGGCCTCAGAGCTCCAACAGTGAGGAGTGGGGGAGGAAGACCCTTCCAAAGTGGATGGGAAGGAGCAACCAGTGGTAGGAGAAGACCCAGAAAAGCAGTGATTTGGAAACAAGGGAGGACAGAGGTGGAGTCAGTGGTCAGTATAGAAGCTGGGGTTCAGGATGAGTCTGGTACTAGCTCTCAGTTTGGGGGAGCCAAGGTTGACTGGCTCCCAATTCTTCCCAGTAGCCCCCACACAGATGCCCCACAATTGGGAGAAACTCTACCTGACTGGGCAATGACCTTCAGCTGCATCTTGATGGTCACGTTGCCGTGGTAACAACGATAGATGCCAGCATCTCGAACTGTGGCCTGGGACAGCAACAGAACAGCCCCTCCCCTGAGGGTGCCCAGGACCCACATCTCTCTGCCTGGGTCATCCTCCCTCAGGTTTAAGCTCAGCAAGGAGATGTTATGCTTCTTAGGGCGCACGTGGGTCCAGGAGATGGGGCCTCTGGCCACGGAGGCAGGGGGCACCTCACAGGGCAGCCAGAATGTGGAGCCAGGGGCCACGGTGAGGTCTGGGGCAAGGAGAGCCAAGGCTAGGAAAGTGTAATCCTTGGGGTCTCCTCCCTGCAAACCCTCCAGTTCCCAATCACCATCCCCCATCCCCGGAACCCCCACTTCCTGGCATCTCCCCAACACCTTACCTTGGTTGAGGCTCTGGTTCAGACTGCCCCTGGGTGGGGCACATTCAGGGTCTATCTCCCAGATCTCAGGGTGGTCTTTGGCCCAAACATACAGCCGGGAGCTTGTGGGGTAACCAGAAGAGGGCTTGGAGCCCTGTGAGGACCTGTTCCCCAGCCCACAGCCTGAGTCATTTAGGGCCGAAGCATTCCACCGGAACAGCTCCCCTAGGAAGAGACCCAGAACCAGATACAGACACATCCAGGAGAGGCAGAGAGATACAGAGACCCAGAAAAGCAGAGACAGAGACAAAGACCCAGAGAGAGAGAGAAATGACAACTCAGAGAGAGAAGAGAGTGAAAGATAGAATAGCTCAGTGCTGAAGTCGTGAAGCCACCGGAGTTCTGAGGAGCCACCTAGAACTAGCTGCGTGCTTGTCCCTCAGCCCCTCGAGCCCCTCCCTCCAAATCTGTTTTAGCGGCCGGATGTCCTCCCTCTTCCCGTCCACCCCTCCCTGCCCCGGCCCAGACCTCACCACTGCCTTCCACGCTGACTGTCCAGCCAGACTGCCACGCCTGCTCGGAAGGGGGCCCCAGCTGGCACAGGTAGAAGCCCCCCATCTGGTCAGAGACGTTGAAGACGAACAGCTGGACGCCCAGGGACCCCTTCTGGATGCCCAGGCCTTGGGACCTGTGGCCCAGCTCTGACTGAGACCTCTGAAACCAGGCCTGCTGCTCAGGACGACCATCTGAGGGACCTCTGAGGCATGGCAGCTCAACTTTGCCTCCCTCTGAGGAGAGAGAGAGAGGGAGAGGAACTCTTCGCCCCCTTCATTCCTCACACTGGGTTATTACCCAACGACCCCACCAGCTGGGAGTGGATGAGCTCTCAGAGTCCTTCCAACCCCTCCCTGAATTTTACAAATAACAAAATGAAGGCCCAGAGAGGGTAAGTGACTTGGCCAAGAGCACCCAGCCAGACCCAGGTTTTCCAGCCCCAACTCTTTCCATCTGTACCCTCTGGACATACCTTTAGCCTCCACCAGCAGTGTTTCGTGGGGCCTGACTCCCTCGGGTGTGAGGAAGAGGAGGAAGAAGAGAAGGAGAGGAGGTGGCATGGCGGCCAGACTCCCCGGGGCACCCAGCTTGGCCGCGCAGGGGATGCTGGGGCAGGCGGGGGCCTGGGGGGCACTGAACCATGAGCGTCTGTGGGGGCGGGCAGGCGGGTAGGCAGTCCCCCTAGGGAGGAAGGGGTGGTCATGCCTCCAGTCCCCTTCTCCGTGCACCCCTCCAGACCCACAAAACTTGTCTCCTCCCTGCCACACTTTTATTTTCATCCCGACACTTACCACCGTGTGAAATGACCTTGTTTGTGTGTCTGCTTGTTCACTTTCTGTTCCTCCCACTGGAGTGTAAGCCTCTTGAGGCAGAGCCTCGGTCTTGTTCAACACCGCATGCACCGTGCTCTGGGACAGTGCTTGGGGCATCTGGGGCGCCCAATAAATTTGTTGAATTGAGTGGGCTACAATTTTAAGGGCTCCATCCTTCTCCCCCTCCCTCCTTCAACCCAAGGCTCTAAACCCATTTCTCTTCGCACACACACCCCATTCATTCACTCGACCCACATTCCTTGGGCCTTCTTCCCACTCTGTACAACCAGCCCATCCCACATCCTTTGAGATCTGGCCGACTGGACTTTGAATCCTCCATGTCCACCACTTGGCTAAATGGCTTCATCTTTCTCGGCTTTTGCTTCTCTCTCTGTAAACTGGGGATAATAATAGTGCTTTCAAAATCTTGTTTATGAAGATTAAACAGGGCAGTATACGTATGGCACTTTTAGCCCAGGGCCCAGCACGTAGTAGGCCCTCAGTTAATGAGAGACAGCATCAGCCAACGGCCGAGAGCACAAGCCAGGTTGCCCCTGAAGTGCGTGCACAGCAGTCCCGAGAAATGACTGGGGACCAATGCCCCTTCGTGTCCCACTTCTTCCCCAGGAAGCCCCTGCTTCAGTTATGGAAGGAACTCATTTAGAAATGGGGACACTGGGCGCCTGGGTGGCTCAGTTGGTTAAGCGACTGCCTTCGGCTCAGGTCATGATCCTGGAGTCCCGGGATCGAGTCCCGCATCGGGCTCCCTGCTTGGCGGGGAGCCTGCTTCTCCCTCTGACCCTCCCCCCTCTCATGTGCTCTCTGTCTCTCTCATTCTCTCTGTCTCAAAAAAATAAATAAAATCTTTAAAAAAAAAAAAGAAATGGGGACACTGAGGCCCCCAAAGGGCAGGGTGTTGCCTGAGGTCACACAGTGAGCTGGTGACTAAGAAGCAGTAGAACTCAGGGGTCCCGACTCTGAAATCTGTGCTTCTGCCCCTCCCCTCTCCGCAGTCTCTGCCCCCCCTTCCTCCTCCTCTAGCTCTCTCTCTCTCTCTCTCTCTCTCTGCATGTGTGGGTGTATCTCTGTCTGTCCCTCTGTAGTCACTCAGGGAAAGGGTCCAGGGACCCAGGAGACCTGCTCTCTCAGTTGCCAGTTCCCAGGCCCGGGCTCGCTGGGCTGCAGCTTCCTGTTTGCTTTAGGCAAACCCCAGGGGACCCTCCAGCTGTCAGGGCCCCCACTTCCCTTTGGTCGGTTTGGGGTGGCTCGGAGGGGGAGCGTGGGGCATTGGGGAATGCAGAGGGCGAGGTGGTAGGACCCCGTTTGCCTTTCATTCAACAAAATCCCTCCAATCACCTTCGTTAGCTTTCCGTCGGTCTCACAGGTGGTTTCCTGACTAGCGCACATCAGTCCCCTGCTCAGAACGCTGTGGTGGCTTCTTTTCTACCTCAGATTTTCTCTACCTTTTTTGCCGCCCTGCCCCTCCTCCAAACAAAGCCTCACACTTGTGCTCTTCCTCCTGGATCCCTCCTCAGCTCTTCGCTCCCCTGTCTCCTTTTCATCCCCCAGGCCTCCATTCAAATGTTACTTCCTCAGAGAGGCCTTTCCTGACACCCCCTCCTCCGTATTTTGATTTCACACCCGTTTTATTTCCTTCCCAGCATTTGCCCAGTTCCCAAATATGCTTGTTTCTTTGTTAATATTTCATCTACTTCCTGCCCCAGAATGTTCGCCGGCTCTTCCACAACAGGAATCTTTCCGGTCTAGTTCCCCGGTATCTAGTAGGTGCTCAATAAATATTTGCCGTATCAAGTGTGAAAGTTCATAAAGGGAAACCAGGCCAGAAGGGGGAGCTCTCACGCTGAACCACTACCTCAATTATAGGAAGGGGGTCAATTACCCAACAGAAGACCCCTCCACAGGAAAGAGTCATCAGTTACAGGCCCCAACAGGAAAAGATGTACATTTGTACATTGCATCTCCTACAAGAAATCCACCACCCCTGCAGCTCAGCCCATGAAAAACCATCATCACCCTGAACTCCTGCTTTTCTCCAACGGGCTTTCTTCCAAACAACCCCTCCCAACTTCCTCCTTCTCCCTAAAATAACATTCCTCTCCTTTGTTGGTTGGGCTAGCCTATAGTTTTTGCTGTAGCTTGCTTGTCCTGAATTGCTATTCCCCAGTCAACCCAGTTATTGCTGGTAAAGTACCTTTTACTTTTAAGGTCCACAAAAGGAAGGAAATTCGGAAGACCAAAAGAAAACTTTCTCTTCACTTCCCTCTCATGCACTCAGTCGCCAAGCCTAGTCCCAGTTTTCATCCTAAATATTTCTAGAATCAACTTCCTCCTCTTTTTGGACTCTTCCCTTCCCAACCAGAACCACTTCAACAGCCTCTTTTCTGGGCTGTCTTCTCTTTTGCTTTCTGCCTACACTTTACACAGAAAGAATTTCCTTGGTAATAGTCATGTGCTTCTCATGCTCAACAGCCTTCAAAGGCTCCCAGGGTCTCAGGATAAACTCCAAGCCTGAGAGTTGACTAGAGCCTTATAGTCATTATTTCACCTCCTTCTCCAGAAACTCTGCCTCACACACAGAAAATCTCAGGGCAGTAAGCTACTGAGGGCAGTAAACTGCTGGGGATTTATAAGCAGGAGTTAACCTGGCCAGATTTTTTTTTTTTTTTTTTTAAGTTTATTTGTTTTAGTGATGTCTACACCCAAGGTGGGGCTGGAACTCAGGACCCCAAGATGAGGAGTCACATGCTCTTCCAACTGAGCCAGCCAGGTGCCCCAGAAACAATCAAACTCTGTTCCAGAGTGGCTATACCATTTACATTTACCATCAGGAATATAAGAGAAATCCAGCTTTTCCCACACATTTGGTATTATCACTGCCATTCTGGTAGGTGTGCTTTGTGCAGTGGCATCTCCTTGGGGTTTTAATTTGCATTTCCCTAATGGCTGATGATGGTGAACATCTTTTCGTGCACATATTTGCCATCTGTGACATCAGTGCATTGTCTATTCCTGTCCTTTGCCCATTTCCAAATCGGATTGAACTAGAAGATTTTAAGCTGACATATGATCTGTTTCGCAAACATCACTCTAGTTGCTTTGAGAATTAACTAAAGGAGCCAAAAGGGGCCACAGGGGAACAGTTAGGAGATGTTGTATAAGTTCAGGAGAGAGATGGTGTTACTGCTGGAGAAAAAGAAAAAGGGACACCTTCTGGAATATTCAGTCCTTTGGAGGTAGAGCTTACAGGACTTAAAGACTGCTGGAATGTACTTCACAGAGGGAGAAACGGGTTTGGGAGAACGGGAACCCAGATTCTGGATTTAAGTTTGAGCTGCACGTCACCGTCCAAGGGAAGATGTCAGGTCGCCTGTTGGAAAGTTCACAGATAATGAGACCTCGATTTAGGGCAGTGGCCCAGGGAGGAGAGGAGGGATTTGCGAGGCACAGGGAGGGGGAGGGGGAGGGGGATTAGCAGCAAACCCTGACTGGTTGAATATCAAGGTGGGGGTGGGGACGCAGAAGTTTCTGACTTCTCCACCGGACTGCGCGGGACTCCTGCGCCCAGAAAAGTGAAGCCGACCCAGCCCTGCCCCGAGGGACGCTCCACCAGGGCGGAGGTGCAGGCAGGCACGGCCACAATTCGCTGTAATGTGAGCCAGGCCCCGGCGGGAGGTGGCCAGGGGACCACGGAGGAGACCGCGAGAGCTTCGCCCCCTTTAGGCTGAGGCCGACAGGCGTCCCGGAGGAGGTGTAACTTGAGCAGACCTTCCAAGGTCACGCGGAAACGCCAGAAGGCCTTTGATGAAAGAACTTCTTCAGGGTTTGAAGGACAGGCGTCCTTCTCGAACAGCGCTGCCCAGGAAAGAAGGCGGGGAGGGGCGGGGCGTGGGCCCGCGGCCGGGCTCGGACTCGGACTCGGACTCGGAAATCTTCGGCCCGGGCTCGGCAATCAGTCCCCAACTCCGGCCGGGGCCTCGAGCCCGGGGCCGGTCCGGAAACAGCCGAGCGGATCCGGAAACAGCCGAGGGGACCCGGAAGGGGTGAGCGCCGTCACCAGGGAGTGCTGGAACCCGCCGTTTGCGCGGAGGCGATGGCGGCAGCTGCGCCGGCGGCCGCGGGCGAGGATGGCCGGCGACGGCGGCCAGGGGCCGGTACGTGAAGGCGCGTCCATGCACGCGAGGGGCGGCAGAGCCGGAGGCGGGGCCGAGCTCGGAGCCGGCGGATGGGGGGGGTGAGGGGGAGACTGGAGAAAGGGGCGGGGCCATGCCGTCTGGAGAGAGGGGGCGGGGCCTGCGGCCACCGGGGGAGGGGGCGTGGTCCGGCGGTCGAGGGGTAGGGCCAGTGGCAGGTGAGAGGTGGTCCAGTGAGGGAAGGGGCGGGACCATTGGAAGGGAGGGTCTAGTCTGGGAAAAGATGGGGGAAGGCGGGGCTCCAGGCCGCACGTGGCATAGCGAGGTGAGAAGGAGGCGGGGCCAGGTGAGCGGGGCGGGGCCAGGTGAAGGTACGAGGCTCGTGGCTGCTGTACTAGGTTGCAGGACTTGTAGATTTGATGGTCTCGGGTACAGCGGGCCCGGGAGTGATGGGAAAAGAGGTTGATCCCCGTCCCCCACAGCCCTGGACCCCCAGCCCCAGGAAGGGGCGAAGGGTGAGGCCGAGTCAGAGGAGCTCGGCCAGCTGCGCGCTGAGCTGGCAGGCGCCCTGGAAGAAATGGAGACCATGAAGGCCGTGGCGGAGGTGAGCGAGAGCACGAAGGCCGAGGCCGTGGCTGCAGTGCAGCGGCAATGCCAAGAGGAGGTGGCTTCACTGCAGGCCATCCTGAAAGGTGAGGCAGAGACTCTTCCCAGACTCCCCGGCGGCCCCGTAAGAGGGAAGTGCACGACAAGCAAGGGGCCAGGGGGCACGGATAGGCTGTGGGCTGGGTTAGCAGGGCCCCTAGCTCAGGGCAGGCCTCAGGGTCCAGAGGAAGGGGTGCCCTTTTCTGATTTGCATAGAGGTGCTTCCCGTGCTCGAAGCAGCTCTGTGAGTTCCAGCTAAGTTTAGCTCCGAGCTTCTACCTGTTCCCTTGCCCGGTGTCATTTCTTGTCCCTCACTGATGACTGATCAACCCTGAAAGATGAGTAGCTTTTCAGTTTCTGGAACCAGCCTCATGTAAGCCTCAATCTCCATGAGTCGAACCCTCTGGTTTCCTTCCTTCCCCAAGCACCCCGACATTGGCACTGCCCCATACATGTTCAGATCTCTCTTCCATCCTCGGTCCTTGAGATGCACCAGCTCCCCGCCCCCCAGATCCCCCAGGCTCTGCTCTTATTTCCCCCCTCTCCATTCAGAGGCCAGAGTCTCTGAAGTAGCTTCCAGCCCCGTCCGAACCCTCTGCTTCCGTGGCCCCTGCTAGAGTGACAACTCCCCTGGACTGTGCCCCAGCCTTCTCGCAGGTCTGGCCCTGTAGCCTGGCCTTGACATTGGCTTCCAGAGTGAACGTCCTAAAATTCCCATCTCACTGTGTCATTTCCTTTTCTAACAACCACTGCTGGCTCCAGACTTCTCTGGGGCTGTATTTCCCACATTTCAGGCATCGACATACCACCTGTGCACCATGGTTGTCTCCTTGCACCACGGTTGTCTCTCCTCGTACAATTTACTCTGTTATCTACTTAGTATTTGTTATTTAAATAGACCCAGTTGGGGGGCTGGGGCGCCTGGATGGCTCAATCAGTTAAGCGTGGGACTCTTGATTTTGGCTCAGGTCATGATCTCAGGGTCGTAAGATCGAGCCCCACATTGGGCACCACGCTGGGTATGGAGCCTGCTTAAGATTCTCTCTCCCCGGGCGCCTGGGTGGCTCAGTTGGTTAAGCGACTGCTTTCAGCTCAGGTTATGATCCTGGAGTCCCGGGATCGAGTCCCGCATCGGGCTCCCTGCTCAGCAGGGAGCCTGCTTCTCCCTCTGACCCTCCCCCCTCTCATGTGCTCTCTCTCTCTCATTCTCTCTGTCTCAAACAAATAAATAAAATCTTTAAAAAAAAAAAAAGATTCTCTCTCCCCCTCTCCCCCTCCCCGCTTAAAAATAAATCAATAAATAGATCCATTTTTTAAAAACTCATAAACATTTATTTTAGAAGGAACTTCGGGGCGCTTGCCTGGCTCAGTTGGTAGAACATGCAACTCTTGATCTCAGGGTTGTGAGTTTGAGCACCACGTTGGGTGTAGAGACTACTTAAATAAATAAACTTTAAAAAATAATAATAAAGAAAAGAAACTTTCTATCATGTAAGAGAAACTTAAGTGTATCCTAAATAACAATAGGTTTCCCCCATCATCCAAAAGTCGAGCGTTCCTGTGAAAATTTTCTAAACCAAAATAGCATGTAAAATGAAGGCACAATTACCATTAATTTATATGGAAAATTTTTATTTAAAAATTTTTTTTTAAGATTCTATTCATTTGAGAGAGAGAGAGAGAACAGGAGGGGGGAAGGGTCAGAGGGAGAAGCGGGCTTCCCACCGAGCAGGGAGCCCGATGCGGGACTCGATCCCGGGACTCCAGGATCATGACCTGAGCCGAAGGCAGTCGCTTAATGACTGAGCCACCCAGGCGGCCTATATGAAAAAAATTTTGAGTGTTCCCAGACCCAAAAACTAACCCCTCTTAGGCTTTTCTGATACCTTACGACACGTTTTGGTAATGTGTGCCCAAGGTGCAGGAGATCGCGCACAGGTGCTCGCACAGTCCAGCTCTGGGATGCCGAGCGGCTGCGTGCAGTGCGCTCCGAGGAGGAGCTGGCGGGGCCCCTGCGGCGGCTCAGGGTGCGCACTGCCTCTTTAAGGGCTCTCTTCAAAACAAGCGCCCAGCACTGTTTTCACTTCTTGCCATTGTTTTGGTAAAAGTGAAAAATACTCTTTGGTTTCTTTTAGTTAATAAAAACACGTACCAATGTCGGATTTTTGTAAACGCGAAGTGGTGAGGGCCCCTGGGTGGCTCAGTCATTAAGTGTCTGCCTTCGGCTCAGGTCAGGATCCCAGGGTCCTGGGATCGAGCCCCACTTCGGGCTCCCTGCTCAGCAGGAAGCCTGCTTCTCCCTCTCCCGCTCCCCCTGCTTGTGTTCCCTCTCTTGCTGTCTCTCTCTCTCTCTGTCAAATAAATAAATAAAATCTTAAAAAAAAGGAAAGAAAAACATACATTAAAAAAATAATAATAAATAAAAACGAAGTGGTGTAATGTGAACTTTCGAAATGCGGAGCATACCTGTAGTCATAATAAGAGTCAACATTTATTTATTTATTTATCTTAAGATTTTATTTATTTGAGAGAGTGAGAGCAAGAGAGAGCACAGAGGGAGAGGGAGAAGCAGACTCCCCGCTGAGCAGGGAGCCCGATGCGGGGCTTGATCCCAGGACCCTGGGATCATGACTTGAGCCGAAGGCAGATGCTTAACCGACTCAGCCACCCAGGCGCCCTTCAATGTTTATTTCTATTTATTTATTTGAGAGAGAGAGCAGGGGGTGGGGGCAGGGCAGAAGGAGAATCTCAAGCAGACTCTGCGCTGAGCGCAGAGCCCCACACAGTGCTTGACCTTACGACCCTGAGATCATGACCTGAGCTGAAACCAAAAGCCGGATGCTCAACCAACTGTGCCACCCAGGCGCCCCAGTAGTTAAGATTTATTGAGCACTTACTTTGTGCCAGGCTCTGAGTTAAATTCAGAGTTAAATAAATTATGAGTATTTATTTAAGTTTTATTCATTTAAGTAATCTCTACACCCAACAGAGGACTCAAACTCACAACCCCAAGATCAAGAGCTGCGTGTTTTTCCGACAGAGCCAGCCAGGCGCCCCAGTTTATGAGTATTTAATCTTCGTAACAGTCTCCGTGAGGTAGGAATTAGGATCTGTTTACATTTTGCAGGGGAAGCTCTGAGGCCCAGAGAGGTTAGATAACTTGCCCGAGGTCATACGGCTAGAAAGCAGAAGATTGAACCCAGGCCATCTAGAAAGAGAACCTTTAGTTCTAATGTTAGTACATGTTAAATAACTATGCAAATAAAAACTGTTGGGGAGCCTAGAAGTCTCAGTCGGTAGAGCATGTGACTCTTGATCTCGGGGTTGTGAGTTTGAGCCCCACGTTGGGTGTAGAGATTACTTAAAACCTTAAAATTAAAAAAAAAATATTTGGGGCGCCTGGGTGGCTCAGTTGTTAAGCGTCTGCCTTCAGCTCGGGTCATGATCCCAGGGTCCTGAGATAGAGCCCCACGTCGGGCTCCCTGCTCTGGGATTGAGCCCCGCATCGGGCTCCCTGCTCTGCGGGAAGCCTGCTTCTCCCTGTCCCACTCCCCCTCCTCGTGTTCCCTCTCTTACTGTGTCTCTCTCTGTCAAATAAATAAAATCTTAAAAAAAAAAAAAACTTTAAGGGGCGCCTGGGTGGCTCAGTCAGTTAAGCGTCTGACTCTTGACTCAGCTAGGTCATGAGCTCAGGACTGTGAGATTGAGCCCTGTGTCAAGCCCCTTGTCAGGCTCTGTGCTGGGCGTAGAGCCTGCTTAAGACTGTCTCTCCCTCTCCACCACCCCTGACTTGCACATGCACACTCTCTCTCTCTCTCAAAAACAAAAAAAATCTTTAAGAAAAAAGTGGCCCTGGGGCGCCTGGGTGGCTCAGTTGATTAAGCAACTGCCTTCGGCTCAGGTCATGATCCTGGAGTCCTGGGATCGAGTCCCGCATCGGGCTCCCTGCTCGGCAGGGGGTCTGCTTCTCCCTCTGCCCTCTTCCCTCTCGTGCTTTCTGTCTCTCATTCTCTCTCTCTCTCAAATAAATAAAATCTTTAAAAAAAAAAAAAAGTGGCCCTGTTCCACCCAGCATTCCCCCCACCTCCCACTGACCTGTAGGATAAATTCCAAACTCCTTGGTGTGGCATTCTCGGCCTCGGGAGGTGTCCACTGCCACTGTGTGCCCCCTTTGCAGCATCTGTCTTCGGGCACCTTCACTCCAGCCCTTGCAGCGCGTGCCCACCCTGCCCCAGATACAGCAGCCGCTTTCCCACCTCTGAGCCTTTCCTCGTGCTGGTCCCGTGACTCCGTCTGTCCTTTGTCTCCTCCCTCACCTCGTGGCATCCTCTCGCGACCAGGCAGGCAGAGCAAAGAGCTCCTTCCTCTGGGACCCACGAGCCCAGGAATGGTCCTCTTGGGGCTGTTCTCCCGCGGCTTTGTAACTGTTTCCGCAGCTGCCTTCCCCATCAGAACGTGGGCTTCTGGTGTCAGCGTTGGTGTTTGATTCATTCTCTAGTTCCAGAGCCCAGCTCGGACTCTGGTCCAGAGTAAAAATTTACTGTATTATCGGAGGCTGCTTGCTCCTGGTACATATCAGTGGGAATAGAGATCGTACCTTCAGCGTTTATTACGTACCGGCTGGAGGCCTGAACACCTTGCAGATGTCGTCTCGTTTGCCAGCAACCCAGTGGGGTCGTCGTTAGTGTCCCCGCTTTGCAGCCCAGGGCCATCTCCCCACAGAGCCCGCTGTCTCCGTCGCTCTGGTCAAGTGCCTCACCGAGAGCGGCGACGGTAGCGAGCCCCCCTCCACGCCCAGGTAGGGCCAGCGCCTGACCCTCCCTCTCCTCGGCCCTTCCTGCCTCCGCAGACTCCATCAGCAGCTACGAGGCCCAGATCACTTCCCTGAAGCAGGAGCGGCTGCAGCAGCAGCGGGACTTCGAGGAGAAGGAGCGGGAGCTGGGGCGCCTGAAGCAGCTGCTGTCCCGGGCTCACCCCCTGGACTCCTTGGAGAAGCAGATGGAAAAGGTTGGGGTTTGGAAAGATGTTGAGGCAGCCAGGGTGGCCGCGGGGCAGAGGGAGTGTTGGCGTCCCATTCCCAGATCACTGGGAGCAGGGCACCCGACGATAATGCTAGGTGTGGCTCGTACTAGCTCTGTACGCGGCCGGGTCCCAGCTCTGTCACTTACTGGCAGGATGGCTGGGTTTGTTTGCCTCCAAAACGAAGGAGATGATGCGGGGGGAAGGGAGGACAGCACTCATGCACTAGGCACGGAGAACACGGCTTGACGGATGCTGGCTCTCCAGTCTTTGCCCATCAGACCCATTTCACAGATGAGTAAGGTGAGGTTCCGAGAAGTTCAGGAAATCTCCCCAGGTTATTGCACAGAAAACAGCAGAGTAGGGATTAAAACATCTAGGTAGCCTGGTTCTGAAATTCTTGTTCCTAATGTCTGTGTCTTATCGCCCCCTTTATTATTGGTGTCCCCGACAGTGGTAGGGAGCTGATTTGCCAAACTCCATCTTTCAAAGCAAGTTCACGTCATTACCTCATTTGATCCTCACAGCAGCCTTGTGAGGTAGGGTAGGTGCTTCCCGCATTGCACGCAGGAGGAAACTGAGGCTCGGGAAGACGGCCTGGGTAGAAAGACAAAGATCAAAATAGGAGCCCAAGAAAGGAGGCTTGCAACCCACAGCTTCCCAGCAGAGGCTGATGCTTGCATTCCCAGCGATCCTAGGGAGCAGTTCCATGGGGGGGGGGGGGGGGGGGGGGGTGAGGGAGAGGGCCCTGCTGAGCAGGAGCCCGGTGCAGCAAGCAGAAGGATGGCAAGCCTAGAGTCAGGCAGTTCAGTCCTGGCCCACCTCCTGCGTTCGGCTATCGGCCACCCAGGGCATGGGCATCCACAGCATGTGTCTTTCAGGGCTTCAGATGGGACCAGAGGTGTTTTGTTTCTTTTGTTTGGGCCATGCAGACTCACCCTGCCTTTTGCAACTGTTCACATAGGGATTTGGAGGGTTAAACTGAGCTTGCTTCAGACAGGTTTTTGAGTGATTTAAGAGGTAGAAATGGCATGGATTGGAAGAGTTTGGGTGACTGGCAGATTGCAGCCTTGGACAGCTGGGTGGGACACCTAACGCCCATAGGAGGAGAAACAGTCTTGTGAGTGGTTCATATTTGGCCGTACCTGGGATAGAGGAGTCAGTGTGACCCCCAGGTGGAGATGGCCAGAGGCCATTGACTGTGCGGGTTCAGCAGGATCCCAGACCTGAAAACAGACCAAAAAGAAATGGCCAGCAATGTGGGGCAGATGGGGGTAAAGGACATATCAGTTAGAATGAGATTTAAAAACCAGCACCAACAGTAGCTTAAATAAGATAGAAGTTTATTTTTCTCAAAGTCTACACAGATAGACATTCCGGGACTGATGTCAGCTCAGTAAGTCATCAGGAACCCGGGTTCCTCTTATGGCACTGTTTTTGCATAGGCAGCTTATTGCCGCATGGCCCAGGATGACTGCCACAGTCCCAGCCATCATATCCACAGTCTAACCATCAAAGAGGAAGAGGAGTAAAGAAAAGCACACCCTCTCTCTTAAGGAGTTGCCCTGGAAGTTTGCGTTAACATCTCATTAGCTGGGACTTAGTCATGTGGCCGTGCTTAGTTATAGGGAAGCTGAGAAATGTAGATGGTGTTGTAGAATTTAGGGCATGTGAGCATCTGTGATAAAAGAAGTAAAATTGGATGTTGGGGAAGGAAAGGGTGAGGAGCAAGTGTGGGCACCAGGCAGGTGGTGACTTCGGCCCCTTTGCGTGCTGGGGGACCTGGGCAAGTTGTGTAAGCGCTCAGAGCCTCTGTGTTCTTACCTTTAAAATGGGGATGGACAGCACTTCTTGGGAGGATTGGAAGGGCCGGCGTGCTTAGAGGGGAGGCTCAGAACAGACCTGAGGGGTCCAGCTGTCGTGGGGGGGCTGCGGCTGCCTAACCCCCTCCCTCCAGGCCCATGAGGACTCGGAGAAGCTTCGGGAGATCGTGCTGCCCATGGAGCAGGAGATTGAGGAGCTGAAGGCAAAACTGCTCAGAGCAGAGGAGCTGATTCAAGAGATCCAGGTGAGGGGGCGGCCGGGGGGTGCTGCGCGAAGAGGGGGCGCCGCAGGACCCTGGCCCCCCAGCCTCTTCCCTGCCCGTTCCCCTAGAGACGGCCCCGGCACCCCCCTTCCTTGCACGGCTCTACGGAGTTGCTGCCCCTGTCCCGGGACCCGTGGCCCCCGCTGGAGCCCCCGGAGGAGCCGAGCGGAGACGGAGGCGCAGCGGCCGAAGCCTTCGCCCACAACTGTGACGACAGTGCCTCCATCTCCTCCTTCTCCCTCGGCGGTGGCGCTGGTAGCACCACCCTGCCCCGCAGCCGCCAGGGCCTGAGCCCCGAGCAGGAAGAGACGGCCTCTCTGGTGTCCACGGGCACTCTGGTCCCCGAGGGCATCTACCTGCCCCCTCCCGGCTACCAGCTTGTCCCGGACACCCAGTGGGAGCAGCTGCAAGCGGAGGTGAGCGGAGGGGGCGGAGCAGCCTGCCAGGGCGCGGGCACTCCCCCCCCCCGCCCCCCCCAGTGCTCACCGAGCACCTGCTGTGCGCACGCGCAGAGCTAGAGCCGGGTTCAGGCGACAGAAGCAGGGCGGCCGGTTGGGAGCCGCCCTCCCACCCCGGCCCCCGCCGAGGTGCCGGAGGCAGGCCTCCACTCGGAGGCCGAGACTGAGGCCGGCGTCTGTGGTAGGGGCGGCAGCTGCAGAAGGACCTGGAGAACGTCAGCCGGGAGCGGGACGAGCTGCAGGAGGGTCTGAGACGGAGCAACGAGGACTGTGCCAAGCAGGTGGAGCCCCGCTGTGTCGCCACCGCCCTGGCAGGGCCCCTGGCTGCCTGCCTCCTGGCCCCGACCTCACCGTCACCTCCTTCCACCCACAGATGCAAGTGCTCCTGGCCCAGGTCCAGAACTCAGAGCAGCTGCTGCGGACCCTGCAGGGGACCGTGAGCCAGGCCCAGGAGCGGGTTCAGCTGCAGATGGTGAGGGCTGGGGGCCGGGGCACGAGGGACAGGAGGGTGACGGGAACTGGCTGAGAGGGGCACGCGGAAAGGTCAAGGCACCTGTCCTGCCCAACCCCCACCCCACCCCACCCCGCACCCCCAGCCACTCCGGCTGCACCCTGGAGTCGGCGTCGGGTGCATAGAAGGTTTCTAGGGCCCCGGGCGCTGCAGTCGGAGCAGGGGTTCTGTGTTCCCGCCGTGCATCAGCTCGGAGCCCCTGCCTTGCCTCCTTGAAATCCAGATGGTGGGACCTAGCTTGCAGAGTCGTGAGTGAGGCTTAAAAGCGAGGCTTGCAAAATCGGATGCTCCCCAAGCCCGGACGGGAAGTGTAACTGATTCAGTCGGGCCAGGTGTAGACGGCAAAGAGCAGTGTGGCAAGACGGGAGGCCTCCTTGGCTCTGTGACGGGAGCCGCGTGGGAATGTGAGCTCGATGCTGCCACATTTTCTGATTTGTCCAGAGAAGCCAGAAACCCGGGTACTTCTGTATGTCGCCCTGTTTTTATTTTTATTTATTTTTTTAAGATTTTTATTTATTTGAGAGAGCGAAATGAGAGGAGAGAGAGAGCATGAGAGGGGGGAGGGTCAGAGGGAGAAGCAGACTCCCCACTGAGCAGGGAGCCCGATGCGGGACTCGATCCCGGGACTCCAGGATCATGACCTGAGCCGAAGGCAGATGCTTAACCGACTGAGCCACCCAGGCGCCTCTGCCCTGTTTTTAAAGTTGGTAACTGGGCGCCTGGGTGGCTCAGATGGTTAAGCGTCTGCCTTCGGCTCAGGTCATGATCCCAGGGTCCTGGGATCGAGTCCCGCATCGGGCTCCCTGCTCCTTGGGAGCCTGCTTCTCCCTCTGCCTCTCTCTCTCTGTCTCTCATGAATTAAAAAAAAAAAAAAAAAAAATCTTAAAGTTGGTAACTAATTGCAGCTGTTAAAAAAAACCCGTATGGACCCAATAAAACATTCGAGGTGGCCTGCCCCTCGTGACCTCCGAGCCATTGAGAAGAGTGTATGAAGAGCTTGGGGGTCAGGGGCGCCTGACTGGCTAGTTGGGGGAGCATGCGACTCTTGATCTCGGTGTCGTGAGTTTGAGCCCCACGTTGGGCATAGAGCCTACTTAAAAAAAAAAAAAGCTTGGGGGTCAAAGGCACTCAATAAAGGGTGCTTCTTCCTTTCTCAGCAGAGGAGGGCGTGGGCTTTCTGGCCGTCAGTGGTGTTGGGAGGAGGGTTCAGGCTTTGGCCTCACAGGCCACTGGCAACACCCTGTCCCCTCTCATCCCCTCCTACTAACCGTCCGTCCCCAGGCGGAGCTGGCCACGTCACACAAGGGCCTGAGCCATGAGGTGAAGCGGCTGACTGAGGAAAACCAGGGGCTCCGGGCCGAGCAGCCGCCGTCTTCAGCCCCCCAGGGTCTGGAGCAGGAGGGGGGCCACGAGGAGTCGCTGCCCAGCTCGGTGCCGGTAAGGGGAGCGTGGGTGCTGAGAGCCCGGGGCCGCCCCACTGGCCCTTGCCCTGCACACACGGCAAGGCAATGGCCTGCGACCAGGGCGCTTGGGGACAGACCCGGGCTGCTGTGTATGCGCTGCGTCACCTTGGCCCACCCCCTCGACTCCTCGTCTGAGAAATGGGAGCACGCCCCCTTCCCAGCCTTGGCGTGAAGAGAAAATGAGTTAGTGGGACGCGTGACATGAAGGAAGCCGTAATAGGGTTGGTTTGTTATTTTTAAGTGAGACCCACAAAATTGATCATTGTCTTGGTTATAAGAAGCTGTCCCCACTGATCTGTGCGCGGCCTTTGTCGACTGAGTTCATTAGGAGCGCGCAGAGCAGCCGGATCCTTTGCCTGCCCCGGAGCCACAACGGCTGCCTCTTGACGTGCCATCCCGTGCTCCGTGCTTCTGCGGCTGCAGGCCTGCCCTTGGTTGCCCTGCCCTGGTAGCCCTGCCCTGATCATTCTTCCCTTGGTCGCCCTGCCCTTGGTCACCCTGCCCTTGGTCGCCCTGCCCTTGGTCGTTCTTCCCTTGGTCGTTCTTCCCTTGGTCGTCCTTCCCTTGGTCGTCCTTCCCTTGGTCGCCCTGCCCTTGGT
>NW_023270763.1:17499782-17604426 GCF_011800145.1 Mirounga leonina | reverse complement strand
CCCTTGGTCGCCCTGCCCTTGGTCGTTCTTCCCTTGGTCGTCCTTCCCTTGGTCGTCCTGCCCTTGGTCGCCCTGCCCTTGGTCGCCCTGCCCTTGGTCGTTCTTCCCTTGGTCGTTCTTCCCTTGGTCATCCTGCCCTTGGTCGCCCTGCCCTTGGTTGCCCTGCCCTTGGTCGCCCTGCCCTTGGTCGTTCTTCCCTTGGTTGCCCTTCCCTTGGTCGCCCTGCCCTTGGTCGCCCTGCCCTTGGTCGCCCTGCCCTTGGTCGTTCTTCCCTTGGTCATTCTTCTCTTGGTCGTCCTGCCCGTGGTCGCCCTGCCCGTGGTCGTGCCCTTGCTCTGTTTTGGTTTCTGTTACACAGACACGCCTGCCTCAGCAGCGGGGTGCTAACCTCGGTGGTTTGAGCATGACAAGGGTGTCCTGCTCGGGGGATGGGGGGGCCTTCCCTCGGCCCCGTGCGTGGGGGTCCTCCGGGCCTGGTGGTGTGGCTGCTATAAACCTTCACTTCCTCGTGCTGGGCGCTTAGGTTGTTCCCCTTTTAAGTTTCCTCCCTTGGCCCGCACCCCCGGGACGGTGGCCCCTGTGGCCCCCCCCCGCCCCCCGGCAGTGACCGGCCTCCCCTCCAGGAGCTGCAGCGGCTGGTACGCCTCACGAGGCAGGAGGCGCACGCCCAGCAGCAGGCCCGGGAGCACGAGGCCGAGCGCCTCCGGATCGAGATCGTGACGCTCCGCGAGGCGCTGGAAGAAGAGACGGCGGCCAGGGCCAGCCTGGAGGGGCAGCTGAGGGTGCAGCGGGAGGAGACAGGTGAGGGACGGGGCGCGGGGCCACCCCGGCCTCGCTCCCGGGGAGGCCAGGAGCGGGCAGCGAGGAGCCGGTGTGTAAGAAGGAGGAGCCTTGACCTCTCTTTTTTCCTTTCCGCACAGAGGTGTTAGAGGGTGAGTAGGGGCCGGAGCCCGGCCGGGCGGGGCGGGAAGGAGGGGGGCCGTGGGCCTGACGGCTGGCCCCTGCCTGACTTCCCAGCCTCCCTGTGCAGCCTGAGGACGGAGATGGAGCGGGTCGAGCAGGAACAGAGCAAGGTGAGGCTGGCCTCCAGGGCCGGACTCGGTGACGGCGGAAGACCCTCCCCGGCCCCTCCTGCCCTTTCTGTCCCCGTGAGGCCCGGTGGCAGGAAGCCGTGAGGCAGCCACCGGGCCCGGCCCCACGGAAGACGTCAGAGTCAGGGGTGGTGTGGAAGGGGCTCGACCGTCCACACCCTGCATGTCCCCGTGCGGCGCGAGTCCCCAGCCCTGCGTCCTTTCCCCCCAGGCCCAGCTCACAGACCTGCTCTCAGAGCAGAGGGCGAAGGTGCTGCGGCTGCAGGCGGAGCTGGAGACCAGCGAACAGGTGCAGAGGGATTTTGTACGACTGTCCCAGGCCCTGCAGGTACGGGGTGGCCCCTTCCCCTCAGGCGGCTCGCCCTAGGTCCTCCAAGGACAGCCTTCCAGTTAGGGGCGTCCTCGTCCTCCTCCCGAGGCTGGCATCGTCCTTCCCTCTGGGCTGTTGCTCAGAGGCAGCGGAAGACCTCGGGCGCCCGTCTCTGCGGCCCGAGCGAAGCCCGCGGCCCGAGCCTGGCGTGCGGCGCCTGCCCCTGCCCACACTTGTCAGGCCGCTCTCTTAGGACCCGTTTCTTCCCTTGAATCCCCGTTTCACCGTGGGCTGGGGAAGGCGGGGCCCCTGGGGGGGCGGGCGGGCGGGGCGGGGGCGGCATTTCCCCACCAAGGGCCCTCTTCCTCCCTCACTGGGCCCCACAGGTGCGCCTGGAACAGGTCCGCCAGGCGGAAAGTCTGGAACAAGTGCGCGGTATCATGGATGAGGCGCCCCTCAGGGACATCAGGGACATCAAGGACACCTGAGCGGCTAGAAGCCACCCACCTTGGGGGAGACTGTCTTTCCCCGCTCCTGAACCCAGAGGCCTGGGCTTTGGTGGGGGGGAGGGTCTCAGGATAGGGTCTTCATCCCCTCCAAGCCTGGGGTTGGGGTGCTGGGGCCACCACTGCCCTCTCTCCAGCACCTCCCCCCAGGGGTGGCTGGCCTCCTGCTCCCAAGGACGACACCTGGGCCGGAGTCCCAGCCCCCCTCCAGGAACCAAAGGTGTAGGCTCAGCCCTGCGGCTTTCTGGCTGCCATGCTGCCTCCTGGGTCCCAGCCCTCCTGCCCCCCCTGCCGCCCCGCCCCAGCCAGACCGGCAGCCGGGCCCTGGGTGGTGGCTGGGAGCCTCTGGCCCACGGCAGCCGGTCCCTCCACACGCGCACCCTGGGACAGGCAGCTGCTTTCTGGACTGCATGACACTAAGATGCTTGTCCCCAGGGGCCCGACCCAGGCCCCAAGACGTGCACAGAGGCAAGACCAGACTTTTCTGTCATTTATTTTCAATAAATAAGCAGCTCAGCTCAATCCGTCGCCTTGTCCCTGCAAGCCCCATGGGGTTGGGGAGGGGAGGTTTTACAAGAGCAGAAGGGAAGGTGTGCTGTCGAGGAGGGTGGAAAAGTGAAAGGGACCCTCGTGTTTATAAACAAAACCGTCGGGGAGAGGAGGGGACGTGGGCGTCTGTGCCACAGCTCTGGCCAAAGATGCGTCACTATCAGGGTGGGGAAGAAGGGGCAGAAGGAGTGGTTACTTCCTCCTTTCATCTTCTGGATCTGGAAGGAGAGGGAAGAATGAGGCAGGGGGCAGGAGGGGAGAGGAAGGGTCCGTCCCAGGCTCTGTGGCCCCTCTCCCCGGCACACTCACCTGGAGGGTCGCCCCGGACTCACCTGTGTCCCAGCCCCCACTCCTCCCCGGCCCGGCAGCCCCGGCAGCGGACAGCTCAGCCCCAGCCCCGCAGCCCCCAACCCCCAGCCCTGCAGCCCAGCCGGCCCAGCCGACCGCGTGGCCCAGGCCGCAGCGCGCCCCGCCGGGAAGCCTGGCCGTGGCAGCAGGAGCTCCAGGGGGAGCAGCGAGCGCAAGTGACCTCGAGGAGGAGAGGGGGGCGCGCGGGGGGCACAGCAGCTGGGGGCGAGGGCGAGAGGGGGGCGATACCTGTGACACGGTTCAAAGAGGTGGAGGAGGGGGGGGACGGGTTATCCTAAGGCCAGAGAGGACAGAGAGACAGAGTTACGGAGGGAGAGGCGGGAGCGGAGGGCCAAGGAGGGCTGAGGAGGCTGCGGGCGCCCGCACAGGTGCAGGGCCATGGGGGCCCGGGCAAGGGATGCCGGTCCTCTCAGGGCCAGAGCACCCCGCTGGAAAGGAAGGGGGGGCAGGCGCCTTCGCAGCGCAGAGGGAGGGCCTGGGGCGAACGGGGCTCGGCGGAGGGCCGCGGCTTACCCTCCAGGTAGTTCCGAGCAACGAACTTGAGGAGCTCATCGAGCACAATGACTGGAAAGGAGATCTTGAGGACCATGAGCCAGTGGGTGAGGTCCAGGGCCTGGAGCTTGAAGATCATCTGGGAGGGCGGGCGGAGGTGGTGAGGACCAGTGTCCCTCTTGGGGGGGGGCCGGGGGGGGGGCCAGGGTTCCCGCACCGCCCCAGCCTGACTCCCTCCTCCCTCTGTGCGCACCCCAGCCCACAGAGGCTCTCCGGCCCCCACCGAGAGGGCTCACCGGCAGAGGGTCGACGTAGAGGATGAGAAAGTGGAGGGACATGGAGAGGCAGATGGAGCCCAGCAGCCAGATGTTCACCCAGGGGGGCATCCGCAGGAGGGACTGGTTCTCAGACAGGCTGTGAAGGGGAGGCCAGGCGGAGCCCAGGGTGGGGGACAGCAGAAGAGAGCAGTGGTGAGCAGAGAGAGGAAGGGGGAGGACACAGCGGCCTCTGGAAGGCGGCCGGGGCGGGCGGGCAGGCCCCACCTGTTGAGGGCGTTGCACATCTCGATGGTCACCAGCACGGACAAGGCCATGGTCATGGGCTCGGAGGCCTCAAAGACCTCGCAGTCCAGGCCCTCAAAGTCAGGGTTTTCCTCGTTGCACTGCATGAAATGAGTCTGCAGGGGGAGGAGTGAGGAGCTGGGATCCCACAGAAGCCTCCGCGCCTCCCTCCTGCTCCCCGCCCTCCTCCCTCCTGCGTCCCCCTACCAGCTGGCTGTAGGTGACATGAGGCCCGTCATCTGCGTACAGGAACCACCAGGCTGCTGCTCCCACGGTGGCCGCACCCACGTAGCCTGCGGTAGAGAGATGGGAGTTGGGGTCACAGCTGGGGGGACGGGAGGTGTTGAGGGCTCGCGGCCGCCAACGGCTTGTTGAGCAAGAGGGCCCATCGGGGTGGCTGCCCCAAGGGAGCAGGTGTGCCAGAGAGGGGGTTAGTCCCAACGGTGGGGAAGGAGTGCGGGGTCCCCCTCTGGCCTCACCCCCAATCGCCATGTAGCGGAAGAAGAGCCAGCCACTGATGAGGGGCTCCTTGGGGCTCCGGGGGGGCCGGTCCATGATGTCCAGGTCTGGTGGGTTGAAGCCCAGCGCCGTGGCCGGGAGCCCGTCGGTCACCAAGTTCACCCACAGCAGCTGCACAGGGATCAGGGCCTCGGGCAGCCCTAAGGCGGCGGTCAGGAAGATGCTGCCAGAAGGAGGCAGTCCCGTGTCCGCCCTGCCTCCGGGCCTGTGGCCGACCCCCCCCAGCCCCGCCAGCCCACCCCACCGCCCCGGGTTCCTCCCGGGCGCCCGCCCGCCCAGGCCGCTCACCAGACCACCTCGCCCACGTTGGAGGAGATGAGGTAGCGGATGAACTGCTTCATGTTGTTGTAGATGGCGCGGCCCTCCTCCACCGCGGCCACGATGGTGGAGAAGTTGTCGTCGGCCAGGACCATCTCGGAGGCCGTCTTGGCCACGGCGGTGCCGGATCCCATGGCGATGCCGATCTCGGCCTTCTTCAGGGCGGGCGCGTCGTTGACCCCGTCACCTGTCTGAGGGCAGAACAAGAAGGTGGGACGCAAACCCTCCTTGGGGGCTGATCCTCCCCTGGGCATCTCAGTCCCCCCCGGGCCCCACCCCCATGCCCCCCCCCCCAGCCCTGCGCAGCCCCGCCGTCCGCTCACCATGGCCGTGATCTCATCATAGGACTGCAGATACTCCACGATCTTCGACTTATGGGATGGCTCCACGCGGGCGAAGCAGCAGGCTCGACGGCAGGCCTCCCGCTGCTCAGCCAGGGGCAGGTCGTCGAACTCCCGGCCGGTATAGGCTCGGTCGGCCACCTCCTCGTTCTCCCCGAAGATGCCGATTCGCCGGCAGATGGCAATGGCTGTGCCCTTGTTGTCCCCGGTGATCATGATGACTCGGATTCCAGCGTCCCGGCACAGCTGAATAGAGCCTGTGACCTCCTTGCGGGGTGGGTCCAGCATGCCCACCACGCCGATGAATGTCAGGTCCGTCTGGGGAGACGGCCGAGAGCGACAGAGTCAGGGAAGGACTCGGAAGATGAGCTAGGAAGGAAGCTCAGGGGTCAGGGGGATGGTGGGAGATGGGGCCTGGTATGCAAATCTCAGTGGGGCCTCGTAAGCCCAGGGGCAGGAGACGTTCCTTGTTCACATGCATGCCTGCAGGCCTGGCACTGCCTGGCCCAGCGGAGGTGGCTGCCCGTGGATATTTCAAGGAAAGAACTAGAACTGGGAGTTAGGGCAGTGGTTTCTGCCTTTGGTGGGGCCACTCACTGGTCTACAGCCCTCAGCCAATCCAGGCTACCTGCCGGGCCACTGGGTCCCGACGAGAAAACGAAGGGGTGGACTCTAGTGCTCTATGGAGAGCCGGTCCCCTGCAAGGTAAGGCCCGGGCACCAGAGCGCAGGTCTAGCCCCGCTCTCGCATCGGGAGGATCTCACTTATGGAACCACGCGCAGAACCGAGAACGCCCAGGGACCACCTGGGTCTCTGCTCTGGCGGCAAGTGCCTCACCTCATCCCGGACAGGCTCATGGCCACCAGCAGAATAACCCTGGACCAACTAGATGGTTCCTATAGTCCTTCCAGATTCTAGGTTCTTTCCTGTGATTTGAGGGGATGTGACGCAGCAGGACCTGACACGGGTGGAGCCGGGGGAGGCGGATGACTTGGGGGTGAGGGGAGGCTTCCGTCTGCTCACCTCATACTCCATGAACTTGGCAGAATCCTCCAGGATCATCTCCTCTCGCTTCGGGGGGGTGTCCCGGGTGGCCAGGGCCAGGCAGCGCAGCGTGTCCCGGCCAGTGCCCCACTCCTTGATCACCGACAAGATCTTGTCCTTCACCGGCCCCGTCATGGGCACCCGGGTGGTGCCAACTCGCACGTAGTTACAGCGGTCAATGACCCCTTCGGGGGCGCCCTAGGAGACCAGGAGAGCTTTCAGAGACCATTGTCTCTCTTCCAGGGTACAGTGATGGGGAGCAGGGATAGGAGAGGGCTCCGGGATTAGGAAGACGAGGGGGACTGAGGCCCATTCTGATTTCTGACCTTGACAAACATCTTGTTGCCCACAGCAGCCCGGGATTTGGCTGGGGAGCAGTAGACAGACATGGACTTCCTGTCCCGGGAGAACTCCAGGGTGAATTCCTTCTTCATTAGCTGTCGGATCACCTGGGAAAGAGGAGAAGGAGACGGAGAGGGAGAGGCCAGACATGAAATTGGTGGGATGAGAATGACGATGCTGTGCTAGAAGGGCAGAGTCCCAGACCCCTTAAAACATAGTCAAAAAGAATCTGGAGGTCAGAGCAGACCACAAGCCAAGTCTCAGACTGGAGCTCAGTCTGGTGCAAACAGAGAGAACTTCAAGACTGGTGCTGCCGCTTTCTTACAGTGTCTAGTTTAAAGCACGACTGAAACAGGATGGCACGATATGGTACCGTCTAGAACTTTCAGTGATGGTGGGAATGTTCCCTAATCGGAACCATCCAATACGATGCCACTGAGTACAGTTATTCAGCATGGAAAATGTGTCTGGTGTAGCCAAAGAAGTGAGTTTTTACTTTTATCTCATTTTAATTAATTTAAATTGAAGTAACTACACATGGGCTCCTAGAGACGTGTTATGGGACAATGCAGACCTACTGCCTGGCATGCAGTAATAAACACGCCACAAAAATGAACGCGAGCCTTTTTCACCAAATGCATCATAGAGATTTCAAAAGAAAACAAGAATAAGAGTAACAATAAATAAAAAATCAGGTGATGTTTATATTAGCATTCGTAAATTTCTTCCACGTACTCTCTACTGATAGATATATCTATTGTTTTCATTATTCCTGTCCTATTAGGTCAAGCAGCAATGGGTGTCTTACGTATATAAAAAAGAGAAAACAAAAGAATGAGGAATGTGAAAAACATAATATACAAGAGGAGCGTAATATACACATTAAGGAAATATTAACAGCAAAATTTTAGGAACAGAGTGGGGTTTGTTCACGTGGACAAGGGAAGCACCGCGATGGGTGGCCAGTCTCTGTGCCCGGCGCCATCCCTTCCAGCTAGGGACATAACAGGAGGAAGGGTCATCGAGGCGGGCTGCAGCGAGGTGGTGGTGAGGGCGCATCGGTCCAGGGGCAGGAGGGCCTACCCAACGTTGGCCTGGCCAAGAACAGCTGTGGAGAGGCCGGCTGCCCGTGCTGGCTGCAGTCCCCACACGGGGCACAAGGCCCTGCCCAGCTGGACTGGCGGCCTCTGCCCGCTGAGGGTCCCTGGGTCCTGGCCTGTGTGACCCGAGGCCAACAAGGGCCCCGTGGGAGGGAGCGCCCAGACTCACCGAGTTGCAGGCATTGGCCCTCTCCACCTTCGAGAGGTTTCTCACGTCTGTGTTGAATACATTCATCTTCTCCACCAGGGTGGTGAGCGCGGTCTCGGTGGCCTCGCCCACTTTTTCATAAACACCTTTGGTCTGAGAGGACAGAGGAGGAAGAAGCAGTAAGTGCCCTGCACTCCCGGCCCCTTGCTCCCACCTTCCCCCTAGAACGGGAAGGGGGCCAGCCACTCCCTCTGCCTTCCACCCAGGAGAGGCCTTGGTACAGAGCGTCCCCTTCCCACGTGGCCTGGTGCAGAGGCCTGGCCTCAGCCAGCTGGAAGGGGACAGAGGGGCTGCGTCAGGGAGCGAAGAGGTTACCTCATTGAAGTCCAAGGAAGAGTCATTGCAGAGGGCACAGATGGTGGCCAGCTCCACCAGCCCATCGTACTGCCCTGAGCGGACTGGCTTATCATTCTTCAAGCTGGCAGCGGGGCGGGGAGGAAGGAAGGCAAAGAGACAAGTAGAGGAGAATAGGGACCGAGACGCAGAGAGAACATGGGGAAAGTGGCAAGGGACAGTCGGGGACGTGGTCACTGATGTGGAGGCCACTCAAGCGGGAGAGAGAACAAGGTCGGGGAAGGAAGAGGAGAGAGAAAGGAAGATAAAACTAGAGGGAGGCCCCCGGGGAAAGAAGTGGGGGGTGCTGTCTGCGGGGGCCACGGGGAGCTGAGGGGAGGGCTTCCGGGGACTTACACCTCTCCTTCTGGAGCGTAAGTGGAACCAGTGATGGAGAACTCGTTGAGGACACAGATGTTTCCGTCCACCTTGTCGATGATAAACATCTGCAGGGAGAGGGGCATGGGCACAGGTGTCTAGCTGTCACCATCCCCGAAGGTGGTCGGCACCGAGGGGAGGCCGCTGCCCCGTCCCTCTCCCGGCCACCCCTGCAGACTAAGCGAGCCTCCCCGTTACTCCCTTGCCATCATCCTCCATGTCTGGTGCTCGTGGCCTCCAAACAAAGGGCCCTAGTTTCTGCAGGCCACACTGGAGGCTCCTTTGGACAAGTCAATAAAAGGAGGCGTGCGCAACAAGGGACACGAGAGCCTGTGGCCCCGCTGTCGCTCCAGCCGCTCGCGGCCAGATCTTTCCCGTTTTGCAGGAAGAGCCTGCAAAATTCAGGGTTTTTTCCTGTGAAATCTCTTGACTTTCAAGTGAGGGCAATCAATTCATTTTTATGAAACAGGGCAGGAGCCCAGTTGCAGGAGCCTGCGGTCTGGCTTTGAAGCCTGGGCTTTGGAAGGTCCCGGAGAAGAGCAGCCCGCCCTGAACTTCGGCCTGCGGTGGGAGGGATGGGGCTTCAGATGGGCTCGAAGAGACAACGGTTCTGTGGTCAAGTAAGTGTGCAAAATGCTGGGTGAAACGAAGCGGAATCCCCCCTCTCTTGACGATCATCCTTCTCTGAGGCTTTCAAGTGCGAGCGAGCACGGGGGTCTCCTCAAGGAGCACACGGTACAGCCCTTCTCGCCCTGGTCTGACCGCACAGCCCTCGAGTCTCAGAACAACAATGTATGCTTCATGGACATGCTCTCTCACAGAACCCTGTTTAGGGCAGGGGCTCTTTGCCCGGGTCCCTGGATGATACCCCCTCTCCCGAACCCCGACCCCTTGCCAAGAGGTGTGGGAACATCTTGGATGGCAGGGGAGAAAAATGACCCCTCTTGTTTTCTCTCTGACATTGAGCATTTCCTCCCAATCACGAATGCAAGCAGCGGACCACATCGATATCCTCAGCGCCTGTGACTGCCAGCGACAGGCCCACAGCTCCTTTCCTAACACATCGCACTGTTGCAGGGCCCTCAAAACAGCTCACTGCTTGAGCACCACTGGACCTGCTACGGAATGCATTAGCCCCAAAGCAGAGGGGTGACCGCGGCACAAACGTGTTTTTAAAATATTTGGTAACTGTATTTCAATTGCTGGTTTCCTCCATAACCCAGTGCATTTTTTAAACAAGGGTCCTGTGTATTTTATTTTATACATTTAAACTATCATCCCGACAGAAGGTCCAGACTGCCGAAGAGTCTAGGGCGCAGAAGAGGTTAAGAGCCCTGGCTTAGGAAATGCTGTTCAAGATCAGTGGGGCTGGGCTGCCCAGGCCCTGCCACGGACGACCAGTCTTGGGGCTGGGGGGCAGAGGGGCCCCCCCCACTCTTCCTTTTCACAGCTGGTAGGGTGGCAATCTATGCCTACCCTCTGCGTATTTCCTTCCCCAGCCAGAAGGAGAGGCTGCCAGGGCTGAAGGGCTGACCCCATCTTTGGAGGGCTCATGTCACCCCAAAGGCCGTCTTGGGAGTGGGAGTCGCCCACCCTTCCCTGACCTTGCACACAGACATCTGGTTGGTGGTGAGGGTGCCCGTCTTGTCAGAACAGATGACAGAGGTGCAGCCCAGAGTCTCTACGGAGGGCAAGCTCCTCACGATGGCATTTTTCTTTGCCATCCGCCGGGTGCCCAGGGCTAGGCAGGTGGTGATGACTGCAGGAAGGCC
Source organism: Mirounga leonina (assembly GCF_011800145.1). Classification (NCBI taxonomy): domain Eukaryota; kingdom Metazoa; phylum Chordata; class Mammalia; order Carnivora; family Phocidae; genus Mirounga; species Mirounga leonina. The sequence continues at coordinate 17,594,194 of NW_023270763.1, read as the reverse complement.
TGTGGGGAGGAAGGGGAGGGCGTGAGGGACAGCCCCCTAGGAGGTCGGGTCCCTTGGAGCCGGTAAATGTTACCCTACTTGGAAAGGGGGCCTCTGCGGGTTCGATTAGCGCATGGCAGGATAAAGGGAGCTTGCCATACCTTCTGGGATTGCGGCCACAGCCAGGGCCACGGCGATCTTAAAGTAGTAGATGGCCCCCCGGAACCAGGAGCCCCCATGGACAGGATCATTGAAGTGGCCAATGTTGATGAGCCAGACGGCCACGCAGATGAGGGAGATGACCTTGGAGAGCTGCTCCCCAAACTCATCCAGCTTCTGCTGCAGGGGGGTTTTGTCCTGTTCTGTGGCGGCCATTTGGTCACGGATCTTCCCAATCTCAGTGCTCACACCAGTGGTGGCCACGATGCCCAAGGCCTTGCCAGCGGCAATGTTGGTACCCTGAAGGGCGGACGGGAGGCGAGGAGTCGGGCGAGAGGCGACCCTCCTGCTGTACCCTCCCAATGGTGGGCCTCATCTCTCCTCGTGCTGCCAGGTCTCTCCCCCACTGGGGCCTCTGGCTTGAGCACATGACAGCTGGCCCCACATGGCTCACCGAGAAAAGCATGTTCTTCTTATCCTGGTTGACAGCTCGGGGGTCAGGAACAGGGTCTGTGTGCTTGATGACAGATATGGACTCGCCTGCGGAGAAGGAGCCAAGAGGTTTTCAGATGACATCATGTCCTCCTCCCATCCTTCCCAGCCCTGACTCCGGCCCTGCTTGGCAGGACAGGGCCTGGTGAGGACCAAGCAACAGTTCTGGAGGGAGGCTGAACTCTGGCAAAAGCACATGGGAAATCCATCACACTTGGAGTAAAAAGACCTTGACCCGAGCCCCAGCTTGACCACTTACAAGCTGCATAATTGGGGATCACTTAACCTCTGTTCTCTGTAAAATGGGGACGATAATATATAGACTTCAGAACCAGGTCTTGGCGAAAGTCAAAGAAGCTTCTTTATGGGACGGGGCATGGTCAATGACAGAGCACGTTCCCGGGAAGGAGACGCCCCCCCCTCACTCCACTGGGCAGGGGCTCAGGAGCCACCTCAGGCCAGCCCAGCCTTGCCTCCTTGGACCACAGGGAAGGCTCGCTGGCTCTTCACCCTCTCTCTCGCAGTGGAGAAACAGAAGCAGCTGTGGTTTTAAGTGCATTTGGACCCTCCATCTTGTCCTGGAATCTATGGTTCCTCACTTGGGGCTGGGGGGGCGGGGCGGTGCTTTTGAGGCAACAAGACAGCTCTCTGGATGTCTGAATGTCCATGAGGAAGGATGGGGTCGATGACCGCCTGGAGACCGGGCACAAACGTCCTGCCGTCTCCCATGAGCCCTTGGGTTTCAGGCTCGCGATGGTGAACAAAGCTGAGGCATGCTCATGTCACTGGTGTGCTAGGGAGCCAGGAGGGCCTGGCTGTTCTCTTTCATCCACCTGGAGTTTCATCCCTGTGTGTCCACCCAGCTCCCCACCTCATCCCCACGCCCCCTTGAGGCATCCTCCCACCCGGCCCAGCGGACCTGTCAGGATGGACTGGTCAACCCGGAGCGTGGTGGATTTGATGGTTAGGATGCGGATATCTGCGGGGACTTTGTCCCCCACTGTGGAGACAGTAGACGAGAGTGAAGTCAGTTGAGAAAGGAGTTTTCTTCCTTCCCAAGAAAAGCCCGATCTTTGTCTGACTACCACACCGCGTCCTTCAGGTCGCTGGGGCTGGGTGCCCACCCCGGGCTTGAGTCGGGCCCTTGGCGTGGGCTCCTGTAGCCCCAGCAAGCGTCCCCCTCTCAACACTCATTCCAACTGCCCCCTTGTTTCTTTTCTCCCCTCCGTGGGCTGTGAGCCCGCGAGAGGGCCTGGCGCATGGCCTGGCACATAGCATGTGTTCAATAAACATCTACGCTGAGTGGCTGAAGGGAGAATTAGGAACGATCCAGTTGTGTAATGAGACAGCAAAACAGAGAGGGAAACGAGGGAGAAAGGTGGGGAGAGAAGGGCAAGAAAAGAACTAAAAGAAACAGGGTGAATTTGAGAGATGCGCCTCAGAGGGGACAGGAGGTCGTGGAATCACAGGGGGGACATGGGGGAACAGGAAGAACCAGGAGAAAATACGAGAATTGAGGAAAACTGTGTCGAGCAGGACAAAAGGTGGAGACAAGGGATGGGTGAGAAGAGCAGGAGCTACGGGAGAGGGAGGAACCGAAGGGGCGGATGGGAGAAGTCCCACAGGGCCTGGTGGAGACTGCCCAGCAGAAACCTGCCGGGCCCTGGTCTGCACACCCGAGGGAAGGCAGGCAGCCACAGTGGGTGAGGTGAGGGGGCCGGGGAGATGGGCAGGAGAGACGGAATGGCGGGGCAGGAGGGAGCCGAGCAAGAGTGGGGGGGGCAGGCCACAGCAGATGCACGGGAGGGGGTCACCCCAGGAAACCACCTTGCAGGTAGGCTGACAAGGCGGATGATGCCCCCCCCCCCCCCGGGACTTCAGGGCCTTTGAGGAGGCTAATCGCCTCCCAGGGCCTCTGCCTCACCCCACCTAGTCCCACCGATGGTACTGGGGACGGGGTTTGTTGGGCCGCTTTCCTTTCCCTTTTTCTAAGGTTCCTCCTCCTGGGCCAGAGGAAGCTGACAGAGGAGGGAGGAGGTCTGCCACGGAGTTGGGCGGGACACCCTGTCACCCAAGCCCAAGCGATATTTATAGACATTCATGGCGCTGTGACTCCAAACTGTCACCAGGGCAGGACGGCCCTATGATGGTGCCCCGGGGTCTTCAGCCCGCCCTCCCTCCCTCTCCCTAGGCCTCCCGTGGTGGCAACTGGGGAGTCTAGTGGAGGCAAGCAGGCCTAGATACTTTCCCCTCTGCCAGGGGCCTGGAGAGGTGGGAAGGCCTGTGCAGGGCAAATATAAAAAACGCTGAAGGGGGCAGAATCCCAGTAATCTTAGCCACTCGGCCCCCACCCCTCCCTGGTCAGGCATTAAGTGTCCCTCACCGGAGAGGCGGGGCCCTTCCTTGAGCTCCCCTCCTCCCAGGTCCCGTGCTCCCTGCTGGGGCCTGAGTTTCCCTTACATGGTTGGGGGCTTGAGCCTTCAGCCCCCCTCCTCCCTTCTACCCTTACTCCTTCCCCTTCAAGAGGCCTCAAGGGCACCAAGAGGTCAAGATTTAAAGCTGACCAAGCTTGGGGGTGGGTGGAAGGAGAGAGAAGCCAGGCCTCAGGAGGGGGGTGGAGACAGGACCATTGGCAGGGACTGGGTTCCACCTGTTGCTTGCAAGTGCAGGGGGAGAGGAGGGGGAGCAGGGGGTCCGTCTGAAGCGTCAGGGACAGGACTGGCTGTTCCTGCTGAGACTCTGACAGGGAGGGGTGCTATGGCCATGGTGCCCTGGGATGACCTCCTGAGGAGTCTGAGAAGGAGAAGCAAAGACTCTGCCATCCCGGCTACCTCCCAGACAGCAGAATCCCCCCCACACCCCCCGGCCTCACCATACGCATCCTCTCGGCCTCGAAGTCAAGGTCTCCCTTCCTGGACTACTCACTCCCATCACTCACCGGCCACCTCCACGATGTCCCCGGGGACAATGTCCCGAGCCTTGATCCTTTGCACTGACTTGCGGTCAGCCCGGTAGACTTTCCCCATCTCGGGTTCATATTCCTTCAAAGCCTCGATGGCATTCTCTGCATTACGCTCCTGGGGGGACAGGGTGGAGGAGATGAGGGTCATCAGAGGGAGGAGGAAGGTTGTGGAATGGGAGGGGACTGGCCGGGCAGGATTAGGAGGGGCAGGGGCCAGAGTCCTGGGGGAAACAAGGACATGACAGAGGAAGAGGCAGGTCACGCAGTCCTGGCTCCTGGCATCGGGGAGTAGACAAACCCTGCATGAGGGTAGGTGTGTGTGTTGAGGAAACTGTCATTTATGGCCTAAGACAGGTAAGGAGGTTCAGAGGAGAGAAGAAAAGAGAATCAAAAAATCAGCAAGCAAGGGACAGGAAAAGTAGAAGGTGATAAGGGAAGAGAAGGAAAACCAAGCTAGCATTTATTGACCTGCTACTATATGCCAGGCACAGGGCTGGGCACTCCACAAGCATCATCCTGTTCCATCTCAGCACAGCTCAGGGGCAGGATTATTAGCCCCATTTTACGAGTGAGGACACTGAGGCTGAGAGAGGTGAAGGAACTTGCCTGGGTTATGGAGCCAGCTAGTGACAGTGGGAATGCCGGCCTCCCGTCGGCCTCCCGTCTCTTTCCCGCACTCTATCCCCTTTCCAAACTGGGCATTGGGAACAGAGAACACTTCCCAGAGGAAGTGACGGAGGAGGAGGAGACTGGGAGGGAGGCTGGCTTTGTGTTTAGTGTCAGGATGTGAAGGAGTGAGGCGGGGTCACAGCTAACCTGCCAAACCCCCACGATGGCGTTGGCAATGAGGATCAAGAGGATGACAAAGGGTTCCACAAAGGCAGTGATGGTCTCTTCGCCTTCCTCAAACCAGGCCAGCACCTGGGGAGCAGGGGAGGGAGACTAACGGTAATAAAGCCCCTCCAACACATAAAGAAGGGTAACGAGAGCACAAACGTGCGCAGGAGCAAACGGGGCTGGGCATTGCAAGGATACAGCAGCCCCTCATCGGATTGAGGTTCCACACACTCCAAAGTGCAGACTCACACGAGCGCTGCCGCCGCTCTCATGCAGTGGGAACCGGCAGGTGTAGACATGCACAACCCGGGGTTTAACTGGGCATGCTTTCGGGTTTCCCTGGCCAGGTTGTTGGACTGCAAACAAAGCTCACAGGACACCCAGGCCAACGAACCCTGCAGCCACATCCATCCCACAGGAGCCAAAACTCCATAGGGAAAACCCTGTGGTCCTTGCAGACGCCGGGGGGAGGGGGGGGGCCCGCACAGCCCTCCCCAACAGCCCAAGGCAGGGAAGCTCCAATTTCATGAGGGAGCAGGAGGGGGGATAGTGTTACGGGGCCTCCTGTACACACCCCACCCCAGCTGTTGCCACTGCCAGGCAACAGCCACAGGCAAATGTCAAGGAGCAAATCTGAGAAGGGAGAAGGGAGAAGGGAGAAGGGAGGCCCTGCCAGCTAGTACTCAGGGGCCCACAGGGCCTCCATGAAGGAGACCCGGGGACAGGGAGACTTCTTTGCCCCCAGTCTTGTCTTCCGGCAGGACTAAGATGTTAAGGAAGAAACTCCAGGAGGCAGGCAGGCTGCTGGGGGGGGTGGGTGCTGGGGTGGGGTGGGGGGAGCTCCGGGGCCAGAGAGGTGGCGGCCCTGCGCCTGCGAGGGGCCCCCCGGGGAGGGCGGGCAAGGTCAGGCCGGGCGGGTGAGGAGGGGGTCCCAGGAGTTCCAGCCCTGATGGGCGGCGGGCAGCGGAGCCCGGGGACAGGTGAGGGGCCCGGCTGGGCCTTCGGGCGCACTCGGAGGCACCCTCACACCAGCCGCTCTTTCCCGCCTCTGGGAGGAAGTCTTCGCCGCGACCAATCGGCGCCAGGAGGGCGGGGCGGGGGCGCCAGGAGGCTCGGGGATTGGTGGAGCGGCTGCGCGCCCCGGGGCATGCCGGGAGCAGTGGTGGCCGGAGCGCAGGCGAGTCTGAGTCTGAGCCTGAGCCGGGGAGCCCGGCGCTTGGGGGGTAACCCGAGCCCTTGAAGCCCTTGAAGCTGCGGGGGTGGCTTAGCTTCAGTGTTTTGGCTGAGAACACCCTTAAAGCTTAAAATAAAACCCGCCTGTGGGGTGTGGAGGAGGACCGAGGCGTACGCGCATCAGCGCCCCCCGCCCCCCTCCGTCTGGAAGAGGATGCTGAGGGCTTGGACCAGAGGAGCTGAGGAGGCGGAGCCCCCCGCCCGTAGATGCTCCAGAGCCCCGACCGACACCCCAGCCGGCCCCCAGATGCCTGCCCACACTTACGAAGGAAATGCAGGCGGCCAGGAGAAGGATCCGCACCAGGAGGTCTTCAAACTGCTCTACCACCAACTCCCACAGGGACTTCCCTGGGGGCAGAGGCAGGGGAGGGGGCCCCTCCGGGTTAAGGTCTGGCGGATGAATGGCTGGGACTCTAAGTGCCGGCTGGGATCCAGGGCCTGAGAGTGGCCTGACTTCCAGCCCAGGCCTCTTGGTACTGAGAGGGGACTGAGGGAGCTCACTAGGAGTCCAGAAACAGGCTCCTCAAAGTGGTAGTGGGCAGTTAGTTGCTCAAGGGCTGGAGGCCTCATGGAGAAAGTGCTTGGAAACTCCTGTCCCCAGCCAGACTCTAACCTCTGGGGAGGGTATTTGCCTCAGGAGTCAGTAGGGAGAAGGTGGGGAGAAGGGAGTGGGGCACGGTTGGCGGGGAGGGGGGGTCATTAAGAGAGCTTAGGGATTCCAGTAACTTACCTTCTTCAGTAGGGAGCTCTACCCAGGGAAAAAAGAAGAAAAGGACATATTCATTTGGGGTTCAGTCTAATGCCTCCCACACCCAGGATTCTGGCTAAGGTAAGAGAATCAGGCCACCAAAAGGGCATCTGAGGTTCACCAAGGTCATCCCATAAACCTCCCCAAACTCTGAGTCTCAGGGACCTTGTCTTGTCAGTATCCTCTTACCCCCTGCAGTCACTGGACCATGGCCCAGCTCTTCCCTAAGGTACTCTGGAGGGAGAGACTCCAGTGTGTGTGTGTGTAAGTGTATGTGTTTGTGTTGTGGGGGAGCAAGAGGGCATTACTGGCCTCTCCTCCAAGAGACACTTACCATTGGGGCCGTATTTCTCCAGATGCCGCTTCACTTGGTCCGGGCTAAGGCCTGTAGTCTCGCTCACCCCAAAATAGGCCAAACATTCTTCTGTGGTCTTGGAGTGTGCAGCCTCCATTGTGCTCCCTTCCTGGGGGCCAGGGGGTGGTGCGCTCCTTCTGGGGGGGTTCTCACGCTTCGGGGGCCTTCCTCAGTGTACACCTGCCTGTTTGTCTGGGGTTCTTGGTTTTCTCTCCTGCCCCCCCCCCACGTTTTGCTTCCTTCCACGAAACTCTGACCCCCGTCCCACTTGCAGCAGCCGGCCACCCCCCCAACTCCCAGCTGATCCTTATGAGGGAGTAGGGGGGGCCAGGCTCCCCCTCCAGATCAGGGATTGGCTGGCTAAGACTCCGGCAGGAGGGGTCAGAAGAAAGATATTTCTGCTGACAGAGGGGGAACAGTGGGGCTGCAGCCTGAGATGTCACTCATGAGGGAAGCTAAGGTGGCCCCAGCCCCAGGGAAGGGGGGCGCAGGGAGAGACTTCACTGTCTGTGTTTTGCTGACCCCTCCCTCAGTTGCCTGGACTTCCTCAGTTGTACCGAATTTCCTGTTCCAAAGTCATCCCTGCAGTTCTTCACCCGCCTACTCCCGGGCCTCCACCTTTCTCTTTCCCCTACTCCCTCCCATCCCACCCACTCTCAACCTGTTTCTATTGCCACAGTCTCCTTCCTCACCCAGTTTGCTGAAAAGGCAGCAGATACTCCAACCTTCAGGGGACAGGAGAGGGGGACAACATCCTTTGGGGGCCAGAGGAAATGGCTCTAGAGGGACAAGGGGAAGTAGGGAGGGGAGAGGGTCAAGGGGACAGGGCAGAAGACGGTAACCCTACCCTCGGGAGGGGTTGCTGCAGCCATCAACAAGGGATTTAGTGTCCAAGCCCTGGTGAGCAAAGCCAGGACTGCCTGTCTCTCCCCCAAACTACCCCCCCCATCGCTCTAACTCAGCCTCTGGAAACATAGCCTTTGGGGGCCCCCCATCCCTGGCAGGGAATCCCCCCAAGAAATGGGGTACCCAGGCAGCCAGGTAATCCAAGAGGCTACAGAATGTGCTGATGGCAGAGGGGGAAAGATCAATGTTTCACGATGGGGGCGGGAGTCACCCCAAGTCCTGGAATGAGGACTAATCCCCCACTGTGTTAACTCAAGGGGTTCACATGGCAGACCCCAGATGGTGTGTAGTCCACACTCCGCCCTGGCCCTGAAATATCTCCTCCAGGGGAGAGAGGATCAGAGGCTGTGTGCTCAGGTGCTGGGCATACCCCAGGGGAAGAGGCGTAAGGGAAGAAGGGGTGTCAAGGAAAGGGGGCTGGGAAGCTGGATAGAGCAGAGGCTCCGGGCCAAAGGAATGGGGCGGGGGCAGATTGATGGGGACAGGTCTAGGGGAAATAAGGACAGAACAGAGCTGGGGAAAGAGAGGGCTGCCAGGGTCAGAGGGAAGTCTGGGGAGCAGTGGGGAAAAGGGACAGCAGGGGGCTGGCATGCAGCAGCCAGGTGGGTGGGGGCCCAGGGCTGGGTGCAAAGCCACAAGTTGTTGCTGAGCGGCTGGCCTTGGTGTCAGCTTCCTCGTGGAAGCAGCTGCTCTGAGCCCCCCACCCCCACCCCTGCTCCTGGATGGGGGCATCTTTTGGTTACTATCAGGGCAGCTGCTGGAGGAGCAGACCCAGGGTAGCCTGGGCTGTGGGCAGGGGAGGAAAGGGGGGACAGAGAGAGGAGAGAGCTTCAATGAGAGTTAGCAGTGAAAGGTCAGGGAGGGGAAGAAGGAGCCTCAAGTCCTTCCTGCGTCCAGGCCTCCAGCTTGCTGAGATGGACAGTCAGAGGAGTGTGGGCCACTGAAAGGGTTCTCCAGGCACTCAAGTTCCTGAGCAGATGATGGCAGAGGAGACAGCGGGAGAAGGAAAGGGAAGCCTCACTTTGGGGAACAGGCAGGTCAGCAGGGGTGGATGGCACTTAAGGAATTAGCCCCCCATATTTATCCCTTCCTCTGCCTGGACTTGGGCGGGGGGAGCCTCCCAGGTGAGTTGAGGACATGGTGCTCCTTCCCTCCTCCTTTTCATGGTTCCCACAAACCTCTCCCTTGAGCTGTGACCTGAGGAGGGGGGCTCAGACAATGGGGTCGCATCCGCAGGCACTTCTATCTGGCCCAGCACCCACCTTCTTAGGCCAGAGTCAGGCTCAGCATCTGCCAGGCCTTTTGGTGCTCTCTGGCTTCTCCCTGCCACCACCTGGAGGAGTGACCGGGCACTGTCTGAAAGGAACAGGAATGCCCAAACGTGGAGAAGGGGGAGAAGACTGGAGGGATTGAGGCTTCAGGGGAGCTGAGAGCAGGAGGCTGAGGACAGGAGGCAGGCTTTACAGCTCGCTGCCGCTAGCGGGGGCCCTTTAAGGTGACCCCTCCCACCTCCCCCAACTTCCCAGGGGGGAAGCTGAAGCCAGTGAGGGACAGCCACCCGACTGGATCTGCAGAAGGTGGAGCTGCAGAAGGCGGGCCATCAGAGGGGAGGACAGGGAGGCTGGGGGGTGTGGACGGGGATGGAGGAAGGCACTGGTTCTCTTGGATCCCTCCCCCGGGGGTCTCCAAGGTGTTCCTCCCCTCCTAGGAGGGCTGCAGCTGGGAATGGGAGAAGCCTGGCTCTGGACAGGGACATAGAGCCTGGCCGGTCCCTGGCCAGTCCCGAACTTCAGCTCAACCATCCTTAAAGGGAGGCTTAGAGGGAAACAGTCTCTTAGGCTCCTCCAGCCAAGGCATGCAAATCTTGGGGTGGGGGGGATGCTCCTTGGCCCCCTCCCCCACCCCTCTTCAGTAGGCAAGTCCCTGAGGTTGGCAGGGTTTCAGGGGAGGGGGAGCATCGCAGCACCAGCTGCTGCTAGATTAGGAGGGGATCAGGTCCTGCTTACCCTGGGGCGTCAGAACCTTCACTCACCACCTCCTTTTCCAGAACACAGCACCCAGCTCGCCAAACCATCCCCTCCTTTGCAAGGCCAGTTCTATCCCCAGTCTCCTGAGGTCAAGGTTTGGGGGAGCCCCAGGGATTAGACAAAACTGGGAGAGCCAGCAGGCTTCCCCCCGCTAGCCCCCAGCCTGGGTGGCCTGTGAGCCCAGCTGTCTCCTGTCCATCTCCCAACAGGACGCAAGGCCCAGAATAGCAAGGTCATAAGCATGGCTAGGGCCTCCTGGAGGGGGGGACAGTGGCTGAGGGGCGCGAGAATATAGGCCCCATGCTGCCTGGGAAGGAAGGGCAGAGGCAGCACTGGGTGGTGAGGAAGGGAGCAGGCCAAGCAAAACAGGTGGGATTCCTCAGAACCTGGCCCCTCGTGAGCACCTACCACCTGCAGAGCTGGGAAACCCAAGGGTGCCCTCCACTGGAGGGCACGGCTGCAGTTCCGTTCAGAGAGCAGAGCGTGGGCTGAATGGGGGTGCTGCAAGGAGGGAGAGATGTTGCAAACTCATCCCCACGGGGCTGGGAAGGTCATGTGAGTGCAGTGGGCCAGTGGGGATGGAGCAGATGTGGAAGGTGGAGCACGTGAGGCTGGATCTTCGCATTTTCAGGAGAAGCCGGTAATCTGAACTTCTGGGTGAAATCCCAGTGGAAACGCTATCCAGGCCAAGCAGATCATGTCAGCAGCGCCAACCCAGATAAAACTTCCCACTTGACAGAGGAGGACACTGAGGCCTAGAGAGGCTAACACCTTGCCGAGGCCAAACAGCAAAGGAGAGGAAAAGCCAGGAGTGAAAGCCAGTGTTCTTTGTTATCTGCCCTCCAGCTTCCCAGCTTGGCCCCGGGAAGGGGGGCAGCGGCCTGCCCTCGGGCCCCTCTGCAGCCAGGCTCTGTGGCTGCCACATTACATCGCTCCCAACACAGCCATCGTGCCCCGGCCCCGGCCCGACAGTCTCTGCCTGCTTTCTCCCTAGGGTGGGAAGCCTTCACTCAGGAATTCGGAGCAGGAAGGGTCCTCAGAGGTTGCCGATCCTGCTGCTCACTGTCCTGTCCCAGTAAGAGAACTTGGCTGGGGACCCTGGGAAGCACCGTTTGGCTCCACCAACAGCACAGCCCACAGGGGAGCGATGGGCCCGAAAGCACGGGGCTGGAGGGCAGGGGCACTTGACCTGACCCAGCCTTCCGGCCTCTCAGCTCCAGAGTGGGCTGCCTTCCTGACCCGCCTGTCCCAGCCCCCACTGCAAACACTGGCCACAACCATTGCGATGGAACTGAGATAAACCCTTTTATTTATTTATGCTTTTCCATTTTGTTTAAAACAACAACAACAACCACCTTAATATAACTGACAGCCCTTCCCCCTCACCCCTCCCCGGGCTGGGGGGCGGTTAATGTGGAAATGGCCCCCAGGGGTGGGGCTGACCATAAGAGCCCCTCAGGGAGGTAATGGAGCCCAAATCCCCTGCCCAGGGGATGGGGCACCTGTAGTGTATGAACTGGGGAGTTAACAGGGCTCTCGAACCTCTTCTTGTACCAACATAGATGCCCTTGGCCATCAAGGGTCAGGAAGCACGTGGGGAGGGGATTCCTACCGCTCCTCTCCGTCCCTGCCCAGCCCCAATCTCACCAACGAAGGGCTGGGGAGCAAGAAGAGTGGAGAAAGCGCAGGGTGGGGTGTCTCACACGAAGGAGTACTGGTTATTGATGGCTCTGGGATGGCCCCCTTCTTCTCCATCGCCCCCTAGTGGTAACTGCTGGAGCTGCACCATCGCAGTGGCCCCCGCGGCCCCACCAGATCCGGCGCCTCCCTGGGCCTCCGCGCCTGGGGCTACGGCCTCTTCCAATTCAACCACGGGGACCAGCTCAACCACGGGGACCAGCTCTTCCTGGACCCCTCCACTGCCCGCTTTCTCTTTCTCTTGCCTCTCTTTGGCTGCTGCGGCTGCTGCTGCCGCCACTTCTGGCGCCCCCGACGCCTCTTCTGCCCCAGGATGTGGGGGATCTGTCCATGAAGGGGGCTCAGGGGGCTGGGGTGGGTCATGGGAGGTGTTCGGTTCTGGATAGGAACGGTAAGAAGACAGACTGTGGAGGGAGGCCAGCTCTGGCGGGGCCCTCCCCTGCACTCGTCCCCCCAGGAGCCATGTGCTATCTCCCCCACACCCCGTCTCCTGAGCAACCCCCCCGGCCATGGAAGATGGATCATGGGCGGCGGTGAGAGGGGGACCACACTTACACACAGTCACTCGCTCCGAAGGGCATGAGGGTGGAGGAGGCATCGGGGTAGCATCGATCTCCCTCGCACACCCCTGCATGGCTCCCGGCCTGCTCCCGGCCTGGGGGGGGGGGGAGGGGCAACGTGGGGACAGATGGGACGTCGGGGTGGGGAAAAGGAGAGATCAGACAGGGACATCAGACACCAAGGGAGGAGGGGGTGGGGGATCAGACCAAGCATCCCCAAGAAGGACAGGCCCAAGGCAAGACCGACAAGGGGCAAAGACGAGGCCGAGGAGGATGGATCCAGGAGACACACAGGTGATGGAACACAGGGGTCTGATGGAATGGGAATGCACCAACCCGACTTCCACTTCCTCCCGGCTCCGGCACGGAGCCCTCTGCCTCCCTACGTCCTCAGTGTCCTGCTCCCCCTTCCAAAGCCCCGCACCCAGGGACCTTCACTACCCTACTCTCCCTCACGAAGCTGCTCCTCCTCACAGCCCCCCGCCCCGTCTTTCTGGCACACACACCTCCTCACTTCTTGGGTGCACGGGCACCTCCTCCCCTGCAGACCTGCTCTGCTCACCCTGCTGTCGCTGGGAGGACACGACATAGCTGACAAGAACAACGTCACTGGAGCCTCCAGACTCCAGGGGGATGGGGTGCACCCGGAAATGCTCGAGCATATCGAAAATGGACTGGAACCACAAGTGCTGGACCCGGCACTGACCCTCCTCGTTCAGCGACAGGCGCAGGTGCTGAGGGCAGGGCGGGCAAGGTGAGGCAGGAGCCCAGGCCCCTGCCCGCCCCCCCACCCCCCTGCAAGCTCCCTGTGGGGAACACAGCATTTTCCTCACTCACCTTGGCCTTGCCCTGGAAGTTGAAAGTGAGCACGTATTCGCCCCGCCTCGTCTCACTCTGCCGAACCAGGAAAACACCGTGGGAGCCGGCGCCTCCGGCTAGCACTAGCTGCGCGGCCTTGAGTCGAGAGAGCATCCCGTGGAACCAAGGGTACCCTGAGAGGGGCTGCTCCCCTTCGCCTCCCTCTGACTCCCCCTGGAACAGGAATGATCCTTCAGGAAGGAGAGAGGGAGGGAAACCAGGCTGTCAGGGAAGCCTCCCCCATCCTGGGAGAAGAGAAGCCTTGCTTTCCCTCCACCTGTCGCTCCCCCCTCCCCCACCCTCCACCCCCGTCTGATCCCTCAGGATCCCGAGACAAGAGTTTCAGGAAGGCGGGCAACCGGGCCTGGAGGCAGACACACGCTCTCACCTCTGGTACCTGTGGCCGCTTCGGGAGTGTCCAGGGGTGGGTAGGGGGCTGCGAGTGGATGAACTGTGCCCGCTGGGGGCCCCTCTTCAATGGGGATGCGGGGGGGCAACTCTGGGGGAAGCAGTTCCATTGAGTCAAAATGGGAAGCAGCAATGGAAGCGGAACTGGGGGAGATGGATGCCGAGGGGCGGTCTGAAAGGCCCCCATAGGCCCCTGGAAAAAAAGGGAGGAGGGTGGAGTTGAGAACTGGAGAAACTACCCTGCGTGTGCCGGCAGTCAGCGGGCTGAGGTGCCCGCCCCTTCCTCGGGCACTGGCCCGTCGGTCGGACCCACGACTCCTGAGGCTCCAGGCACTGCTAAGGGGCCGCAGTGTTACTGCAAGGACGTCCTGGGATCCAAACGTGCCCGTTTTTTCTGAATCAACAGTTGAAATGACAGCGACTGTTACGGGGAGAATCCCTCAAGTATTCTCGCATTAAAGAGCATCCTTTTTTGGCCTACAGGACCAAGTCCCCAACTCTCAGAGGCATCAAAGGTCCTCCTTCTATTAATTGGCCCAACCCAACCACCCTTTCACGTTAGTTTGTATTCCCGGAGCCTCTGCGTGAGGCTGATCATCCCGTCTGATTCTCCCAAAGCTCCAGGGCTCTCCCTACCTCACGGCTGTGCTCTGGCCATCTGCTTCCTTCCTCCAAGCCCTGTTCTTTTCTGTCACCTCCCCTGTGTGGTATCCTGTCTATTCCACCTTCCCCGATTCTCTTCCTCCTCTGAGCTCCCAAGGCGCTTCCCACTTGTGCTGCTCAGAGGACATGAAGCACAGGCTCTCCACTTCGGAGTCCTGCTTTCCCCAGGGAGTGATAGCTCGTCAACTCAGCTAGATTGGGAGCCCGCAGAGAGGACAGGAAGCGCGTCTCAGGCATCTCTGGGTTTCCCCATCCTGCCCCAGAGCCTAGCACAGGGTCCAGTATGTACTCGGGCAGGCCCGAACCTACGAGAATGTCGTAGCTGTGTGTGGGGTCCGGAGAGCAGGGGGGCAGGGAGCAGACTGGCACAGCCCCGGTCTTTGTCAGGGCCTCTCAGGTGACCTCCGAAAAGCCATTTCCCCCTCCCTGGTCTTAGCTGCCTGAGGGGAATGGAAACGAGGGAACTTGGGAGGTCCATCCTAGCCCCAAGATTCTTCAATCCATCTGTTTACTCAGTGAGCACAGCCAGGGTGCCTGGCGCCACGAAACCTAAACTAGAACAGAGGAGCAGGACAAAGGGGATACTGGCATCTGGAAAGGTGAGCTGGGCCAGGCAGACGCATGTCTCTGGGCGTGTATGGTTGGGCCTGTGTACGTCCGGCCAAGAAGTAAAGAGTCAAGATCTGGTAGCATCGACATACGTACAGAGACGCAGAGTAAAAGCAAAACAAATACGTGAACGAAGTGTTCCAGAAGTTTGGGGAAGAGAGCTGTTCTCGCCAGCCAGAGCGGAGGTCTGCACGAGGCTTATGGCAAAGGAGGAAAGGCCAGGCACAGGAGGCTGGAAGGGAGTTGGCGTGGGGCTCATGCAAAGCGGGATGGGGATGGTTCTGAGTGGCCGTCTGTGGCGTGGCACGTCCTGGGACAAGTGAGACATTTGGTGGGAAGGGGTGGGCAGCTGAGGGGCAGGAATGGGGTGCATGGTCGAGTCGGGAGAGAGGGCCCGGGCCTGGTGTGGCGGGCTCCGAAGTCCACAGCCCTCTGAAGTTCTGCCCTTACCCTGCGACAGGCGGTCGTTGCTCTCGCTGGCTCCCAGCAGCAGATCCTGGCTGGGCAGACTCTCTGAGTGATTGAGGCAGGGCAGCTCCAGGCTGTCTGTGTTCTCCCTTGTAAGGAATGAGGTCCCAGGGGCCAGGGGGAGGGTCATGGGGCGGGGACTGGTAGCAGGGCAGGGTCTGCGGAGACAGAGACAGGGAACATGGTGCTGTGAGGACACCCAGCAGGTGAGAGGCCCCAGGCTGCTCCCCTGCCCCACCTGGGCCCCTCGGTGACAGCAGGCAGGCTCCTCACCCCGGGCTCAGGCACTCTTGGATGTCAGACACCCAGGCCTTCACATGCAGAGCATCGGCTGTCTCCAGGATGTACTCCGAGGGGCCTTCCACCTGTGAGGACAAGAGCAGGCCCACAGGCCACTTCCAGGTCCAGGGGCCGTAAGCCAACCCTAAGGAGAACGAGAACATCCTCCCCCTCTTCCCTCCTCCTGGGGAAGCTACAGCCCCAGGGACACGCTCTCCAGGCCCTGGACACACAGGCACCTCTTTCCACGAAGCCCCTGGCTTCAACCTGCTACGCAAGCTTGCTCCCCAGGACGAGCGCTCCACAAGGGCAGGAGCCCAGAGCTCCTACCTTAACCACAAACGTGTTCTCCCGGTCGGGCATCTCCAGGGCTGTGGTCGTCCGCACGTCCGTGATGGTAGAGCAGGGAATGCTGAGTCGAGGCCGAGACGCCTGGGCGGGGAAAGAGAACAAGATCCAAACTGTTGGTGTGCAGGGACCACCTCTCACTTCCCTCCAGAGATCTGTCCTCTTTCCTTCTCTGTCCTAAGGGAGTTAGACAAAGGGTCCTAGCACTACTTTTCCAGTCCGGCCCACAGCTACTACCCCGGAGTCAAGAGCTAGCTTTAAAAACCAAAGTGAGCAATAAAACAAAACTAAACTGAACCAAACCCAAGCGAGCAAAGCTAAGCACGTGGGCTGTTCCACTCTGGTGGCTGTTCCACTCAGTCGCCCGCTCCCAGTCACCCACCCTCCTCGGGGGCCTCACCTTGGGCGGTACAAAGAACTCCAGACGACTTCCTCCTCCTCCTTCTCCTTCGCTTCGGAGCAGTAAGCGACACTTCTGCCACTGAGGCTGCCCTCCTCCCCCCGAGGTAGGCCCAGCTGCCCCTCCTCCTCCCCGGCCCACTCCAGCTGGGTCAGGGGCTGCCTCTTCAGCCCCCATGAAACTCAGCAGCTCTTCCCTCTGCACCATCCCTGCTCCATCCTTCAAGGCCCCCCCTCCCCGACTGAGTCTCAGCCTCTCAAATCGGTGAGTCCATCGGTCCCCAGGGGATGTTCCATCACTAACCAGTCCCCTGCCAATGGTCCCGGCCCCGCCAGAGGAGTTGGAGTTGCTGTTTCCACCCAGGACTGGGGGGCCTGATGAGGTCTCAAGGGGCCCAGCCGGGGAGGGAGGGTCAACCGTCCCCCGCCACTGCAGGATGCCACGGACTGAACCGCGGACGGAGCGACCCACTGAGCGGAGGGAGAAGCGTTTCTTTAGCTTCGGCTTCGAGGAGGTCGTAGAAGAGGAAGAGACTGAGGAAGGGAGGGGGCCGGCCAGGTCCTCAGATGATCGAGAAGGGCCCAGCACAGCCAGGGGCCCGCCCACCCTGCAGCTCTCAAGGGACAGGTCATGTGGCGGGATCTCCGCAGCAGGACTCAGGGGTGCCAGGATGGGTGGCGAGAGGGAGCCGGAGGCCCGGGCCACCTCAGCTTCAAAGTGCTGCAGGAAGAGTTCGGCAAAACGGCGGGAGAAGGCAGCCTCAGCCCCGGGCCCTGCGTACTGGGGGTGGGAGGCCAGGTAGAGGCGAAAACGGCGGGCAAAATCCAGGGCAGCAGCCCGGGCATGGGACTCGCAGAACTCCCGCCAACTAGGAGGAGGGGGTGGTGGCAAAGGCGGAGGAGAGGGGGAGGCCCCATCCTCCGGGGAAGGGGCACCATTCATGACGGTCCCCAGGAGGCAGAGAGGGGGAGCCTGTGGGGAGGGGCAGCAAAGAGGGAAGCGGCCAGAAGACACGGGGTGAGCGGCAGCAGCTGCAGAAGGAAGAGAGGCACATACACCGAGTCACTGCTGAGGGGGGACTGGGGGCCGAGCCCCGCCCCCAGCCGGACTCCCCACTCTGGCCAGGACTCCTTGGAGAGCCAGGGGAACACCACACCGCCCCCCCTTCCCTTTCCCAGATCCTCACACCGGCTGGCTCCCCGGGATCCAGCCCCGCACCTTCCCTGCTGCCTTCCCCACCCCACTCCCCCTGGCTCGGGTTCCAGGAGTGACAGACGGCCGTGGAGCACCTTCCTCTAGAAAGGAATCTTTATCACTCATGCCACCTCCCTTCTCTAAAACAGGTCCTTCAAGATTTATCACATGCTTCCCATGTGCTGTTCTTACCTTTCCCTGCAACAGGCTTTAATAACCTTGACAACAGAGGAGGAAACCAACGCTCAGAAAAGTTTCAGAACTCCAAGCCTACGGCTTTGCCCACTGCACAGTGCTCGTCCCCAGGGACTGGCTGCCCCGGCCTCAGGCACGGCCCCTCACTGCCCCAGCTCTCAGGGGAGCTAGGTCTGTAGCACTTACAGACCCTGCCTCAGGGGTCCTGAGGTCCAGCTCTGAGGAGGGAGGCTGCTCAGGAAGGAGGATGGATGGATGATGGATTGAAACCGCACTTGTCCTGAAGGCGGACGCCAGGGCCCAGCACCCCGGCACCCCAGCACGGTGTGACCGAGGCTCGGAATGGTCACAGCCCGCTTCTTTGGTGCCCCTTCAGCCTGGGGCCCAGAGGCAGCAGCACCAGGCAGGGAAAGACTGTGGGTTGGGTCAGAGCAAGTCTCTGTTGGCCACGAAGTAAATAAAACATAACAGGGAGTTGGGGCTCTAGGCTTTTTCACTTCCTCTTCTTTCACTGGGGAGTGTGCCCTAAAGGCTGGTTAGCCTGGTGGTTAAGGCGATGGGATCTGGAGTCGGACTTGGGATGAAATCCCAGCTCTGCCACCTATTAGCTGGGTGATCTGGAACAGATTGTATGTCCTCTCTGAAGTGCAGATTTATAGCTATAAAGCAGAGCTAATGATCCCTAACCCATAGAATCGTTGGGAGAATTAAATGGAACATGTCAGGGCTCGACACAAAGTAAGCACACAATAAATCACTGCTATCATTACTATCTTTATGGGTTCCAATTCTTCTAAAAGAGAAATGAAAAAAGAAGAGGCCTCCCAAGATCTTACAACTAGCAAGTGGCAGAGCTGGGCATGGCATTTATAACCCATGGCTCTTTGTTAGTGTTCCTCCCCCATATTATACTGGAAGATGACTGGCACCAGGACTGGGGGGGGGGGGCGGGTGGGAAGCTCAGGAAAGTCTCCCCAAACCTCAGACTCCTGTTCAGACCGACAATCAGCGACCCCTCCCCTTCCTCCTTGGCCTAGACCCTACACATTCAGATGGCTCCAGCCGCAGGGACAATTCCAAACCAACGAGAAGAAGCCAAGAGATGCAAGAGTCATGGAGCACAGGGGAACCGAGCCAAGAAGTGCAGACACAGCAGGGAGACCAATCTCCAGGCAGAGGCCACCTCAGCTCACACAGGCCCACCCAACCCTCTGCACCACAGGCAGACCCAGCCCCCTTCAGGCCCGCTGACCCTGCGGCTCCTGAGCTGGTGACTCAGTTTCTCTTCTGCCAAGCAGGACTCAGACACATTTTCCCGGTGCACCTGCCTCTTGGCTCAGTTCTCAAATTTCCCGAAGGGCGGGTGGTGGAGGGTGCAGGCTCCGCTCCCGGCTCGGACCCTCTGGGCCCGGTGGTCAGTGCACTCCGACCCGCTCCTACTCCCTGGACACCCTCGACCCACCCATTCCCCGGAGCCGCAGCCTCCTCGGGACCAGCCCCGTCCGCGGCACTCTGCGGAGCCGAGCACCCCTCCCGCCTCTGGCCCCCCTACGCCCGCCCCCACCCAGGGCTCCTCTCAGGCGCCGGGGCCGGGTCGCGGAGAGGGAAGAGGTACTTGAAGAGGGGGGTTCCGGTTCCGGTCCCACCTGCATCTCGGTCCCCGCGGTTTGCTCCGGCGGCGGCGGCAGCTCCCGCTCCCTGCCCCTCCCCCCGCACTCCGCGACTAGCTCCCAGGCCGCCTCTGCGCAGGCGCCGGGACCCCTTTTCCCGTCACCGAAGGAAGCGACCATAGAGAAGAGCGGCGAGAGGGAAGGGCACCTAAACACTCACTTCCGCCATCCTCCTCTTCCGCGCAAACCCTTCGAGGCCTGAGAGGAGGGGGTTCTCTGGAGGCTCAGGGGCTTCTCCGGTTGCACCTAAAAGGGACCGCAAAAGCCACCGTAGGAAGGGGTTCCCAGCAGGTGCCTCCCGGAGGAAGCTCGGCACAAAGGAGAGGTGTCAGCCGTAGAGAAGCCAGCTTAGGGGATAGAGTCCCGAGGCCCTGTTGTAGCCTAGAGTAGCCACCGGCTACCGGAAACCAGCGAGATGAGGCGGCTCTTTGCAGGGCCCGCCGCCGCCTAGAGCGCCTGGCCCTGCGGCTGAGGGGTTCGCGGACACCGCCCCCAACGAGCCCTGCGAGGGAAGACGCGGGTGACCTTGGTTGAGGCCCCGCGAAGAGGCGGAGCCTGAACTTACGACCTTGGCTGCGCTGAGCAAAGGGACTGGAGGTCTAGTAGGTTCCATCTGAGACGGAACATAGAGGGCAGAAATAAGGAGATCGTTTTGGGCGTGCCTGTGGGACGTCAGGGGGCAGGTGGACATACGGTCTGGAGCTCAGTAAACACATCAAGGCCAGATACAGACATTGGGAATCGTTAAGGTGTAGAGAGTTGTTGAAATCATGAGCAGGGGCAATTCCAAACCAACGAGAAGAAGCCAAGAGATGCAAGAGTAGGGTCTGTCACTGACCCAGCTCCAACTGGCCTAAGGAATAGGGGAATCTTGGCTGAAGTAATTGAAAAAAACGGATTGCGCTTCTTCAGGAACAGCTGAAAAAAAAAAAAAAAAAAGCCAAAAGCTATGAGGAATTTGCGGTTCACCTTCTCTAGCCTCTGCTTTCCCCATGCATTTGGCTTCACTCGCAGGTAGGCCTACCTCAGTGGCAAAATGGCTTTACATGGCTCCAGACTGAAGTCCCAATAGCTTAACAACTCAAGTAGAAGGAACCTGCATTTCTGAGATTTGCAATAAAATTTCCAGAACTGACACCCCCGCCCCCCACCCCCGCTCCGCAGCTGATTGGCTTCGATCAGATACTCATCCTGGAACACAAGAGACTGGAGATGGATAAAGGCCCTAATTCACACAAGAACGTTTATTCAAGGCTGAAGCTGGGTGGAGTTGGAAAACTTCATTGTGGAGGGCGAGTTCTGGCCTAGCCGGCCCTCGTCCCCCAGCTCTCCTCCCGTTCTAACCGATCTAAGATCAGCTCACAGATGGCCTTTGTTAAGGTCTTCATCACCATCTTTGCCCATCCATCTTCCCAATTCAGAGGAAGATATCAATGGAAGAGACTCGTCCCGTGGTCCCCTCCCTCCCCCCTGAAGCCCTTATGCACCCTTTCTGTGTAGTTTCTAGTTTCTGTAGTTTCTGCCCACCGTTTCTAGGAGAGAGACACAGTTGAGGAATATAGAAAGGCAGGGGGCTGGTGATGATAAGTTAGGTTTGGAAATGTGTCTAAGCTGTCCAATAAAACTTTCTGCCATGACAGATGTCTATATCGACATTCTCCAGTGCAGTAGCCACTAGCCATATGTAGCTCTTGAGCACTTGAAATGTGGCTGGCGGGACTAGGGAACGGAATTTAAATTTTAATTAATTAAACTAGCCACATGGCTAGTGACTACAGCATTAGCGCGGGGTGGGGGTGGTCTGTGGACAGCTAGGTGGAGCTGTCCAGCAGACAGGGAGCTACAGTCCAGCTGCATAAAGGAGTTTGGGGATGATCAGAGTGAGTAGTGGTTGAAGCCATGGACATGAGTGAGCTTGTCCAAGCAATATCTGTAGAGAGAATAGGGCCCAGGACCTAATTCTGGAAAACAAGCCACATTTATCAGGTAGGCAGCAAAAGCGGAGTAGAAAGTGCTGAGATGGTGTCTTGGGTCAGGTTTCTCAGAAGCAGACCTTGAGATGAGGATTTGTGTGCAAGTGATTTCGTCAAACAGTGTAACTAAGAGAATGAGAGGAGCAGGAGAGGGAAGGAGAGGAAACCAAACAAACATGTGCTCTCAGGCAAAGAGTAGTTCAACTTGATCCTGCAGGGGAGCTCTGGATGAAAGTTATGTGTCAGATTTGTCCAGAAACAAGGGAATGGGGCCTTTCATATACCTACATGCCTCAGCTGTTGACCAAGTGACACTCTTGGAGACGTCGATTCATCAAGGCAAAGCCTCCAGTAGCCTGAAGGCATTCCTCCAAAACAGAAAAAAAATCTGGATGTTCTAACTGTTGGAAGAGGAACCACACAACAAAGACCGGGGGTGGGGGTAGGAGTAGAGAATGTGTGCATGTGTGGGGGCACTTGGTCAGACACATCACAGGCAAATGATTAAAAAGGGATCCAGGGCACTGCCATTGTCTCCTGCAGAAAACATTGATGACTAATGATATGGGGCCGTGAGTGGACATTCAAAAAAGAATTCTTGAGATGTTTTTGTGCAAAAAGGTGTTTTTATTGTAGCATGGGGACAAGACACGTGGGCAGAAAGAGTGGCACCTTTGCTGTATGAAGCTGGTGGTTCTATGCTTAGTGTTCAAAGGGGGAGGGGATGTGCAGGGAATATTAGATCATACATGTTTTCTTCGAATTTCTACTCATAAAACTACTTTCGCAAGATTTCTCTGGTGCTTATCATGCAGTTGGATATTAACTATCGGTGACACGTACAGACAGTCATGAGACTCTTTAGAATGTAGCAGCCAGCACGTATTTGATCCTTATCGGAGGTATGCAGGCTTTAGGTCAGCTTTCCGGGCTAAAGGTGAATATTTTTCTGCTTCTATCCCTCATCAACTAATACTGTTTAGGGACTTTGGTGAGAGTAATTTTAAGGAAGGGGTAGAAGCAGAAGCCAAATGGTAGTGGACTGAGGAATGAATGGAAGATGAAGAAACGGGAGGAGGAGTATGGAGAGCTGTCCTGAGGGAGACCTGATCATGTGGAAAGTCTAAAGGGAAAGGAGCCAGTAGAGAGGATAGTAATTGGAGGAGTGAGGTTTGGGGAAGGTGGGAATGGTAGGATCCAGAGCCCACATTAAGCCAAGGTATTAATGTAAAAGGGAGAAACACGTGTTCCTCAGGAACAGAGTATGTGATAGGATGCTTTTAGCTACCAGTAATGGAACCCCCCCATCCACTCCCAATTTAAGGTAGCTTTAAACATGAAAAGAGGCTCACAGAATTGAGAGCTTGTTTGGAGGTTCTAGCAGGGGAACGCAGCTACTTGTATACCCTTGACCGAAGAACGGTCCTCCTCTATCGGGGAAGGTCGTCCTCTTCGACCGAGCGCGCAGCTTCGGGAGGGACGCACATGGAGTGGTGAGGGAGGAAGGGGACACCCGCCTAGCCAGCCAGATCAGCCGAATCAACCCTGGCGATCAATGGGGTGACAGATGTCGCAGCCAGATCGCCCTCACATCCGAGGCTCACAGAATTGAAAAATCAGAGGTAGAATGACTTCAGGTGTGGCTGAAGCCCGAGGCTCAAATAATGTCCATTTGAACTTGGTCTCAGTCTCTTAGCTCTGCTTTCCTCTGGACTGTCTTAATTCTTAGGCAGATTGTCCCCTCGTAGGTAGCAAAATGGCAACCAGCAGCTCCGAGCATACATCCTACTAGCTTAACATTCCCAGTGGAGAAAGATCATAGCTTTCTCAATGGCTCCAGCAAACGCAACAGGATTGAGTCTCATCAGCTCCGCCTGGATCACCAGGCATAATGAAGAATTTGGTTTTTGTCCCAGCTTCCTGGCACATAACTTTAAAAGTACTTGAAATTTACCAAGTAACAGAAGTGCACCTTAGATCACACCCGAGTTTTAGCTAATGAGGTAACTAACGACAAGCTCCTAGATAGCTTCAGGATAAGGGCTGGTCACCAGAAAGACTATCCTGGTGATTAGAGGGTTGGTATTTTTTATTTTATTTTATTATTTTATTTTATTATTATTATTTTTAAAGATTTTATTTATTTATCTGACAGAGAGACAGCGAGAGAGGGAACACAAGCAGGGGGAGTGGGAGAGGGAGAAGCAGGCTCCCCGCCGAGCAGGGAGCCCGATGTGGGGCTCGATCCCATGACCCCAGGATCATGACCTGAGCCGAAGGCAGACGCTTAACGACTGAGCCACCCAGGCGCCCCGTAGAGGGTTGGTATTTTTTAAAAGATAGATTTATGTATGTATGTATTTATTTATATAAGTAATCTCTACACCTATTGTGGGGCTTGAACTCACAACCCCTGAGATCGAAAGTCACCTGTTCTTCTGACTGAACCAGTCAGGTGTCCCATAGGGTTGAGGTTTTGAGGCAGCTGGACCTCCAGGGAGGGGAAGGGGACCTAGAGATTGAGTTCAGTCACGTGGCAATGATTTAGTCAATCGTGCCGAAGAAATGAAACCAGGTCTCTCAGACCCCACTCTATGTCTTTCTTCATTTGGCTGTTCCTGACTCGTATTCTCTATTCTAAAACTGTAATCTTAAGTATAGTGTTTTCCTGCATTCTGTGAGTTGTTCTAGCAAAAGTATAGTGTTTTCCGGCATTCTGTGAGTTGTTCTAGCAAATTATCACAACTGAGGGGGAAGGGGGTCGTGGGAAACTCCAGATCTGTAGCAAGTTGGTCAGAAGTGAAGATGACTGGGGGACTCCACTTGCAGCTCACATCTGAAATGGGGGCAGTCTGGGGAGGACCGAGCCCTTAATTTGTGGAGTCTGAATTAACTCTGGGCACTTAGTGCCAGAACTGAACCTCAGTACACTAGTTGGGGTTGAAACAGAATACTAACCCTGAACCAACATTTGTGATCACAAGGGATAGATTATGCCGACTGGTAAACACTGGATCAGACACCCATCATCTGAGATTGGGATGGGCTGAGCACAGCAGAGGTGGCTCTTCAGAGGATAACCAGGGTCTCTGACAGAAGGGGAAGTGGTTGCTTGTGGGCTTCTTCTGGAGGTTGACCCTACCTCACCCCAAGAGATGGGGATTTCTCCTATTTTGTCTTCTATTGTGGGATGTCAAATTCAGCTTTGGTGCTTTGGTCAGGACCTCCTGCCCCCTCCAAATCATACTCTGCTCAGCCAGGACATTTTGACAGCCTAAAATACTCCAGCTTCACTTAGGCTCTGCCTCTGAACCTCCATATAGCCGTTTCCCCCACTTCTGCCAATCTTCCTCCCTCTGGTTTCAGGCTTCGAAGTGCGGCCTCCTCTAGGAAGCCATGGATGGTCAGTCCACCTATGCCACCTCTAAAGTGCCTTCTACTCAGTAGCTTTTGTGTGACATTCACGAAGTGTTTCCAGTTGGAATGTCTTCAGTCACATCTGGGCGACAGGGGGGGTGATCAGATTTCTGTGTTTGGAAGGAAATCCAGGGCCGGCATGGGGGCGGGTGGGAACCAGAAGCAGAGAGGAGACGGGTGCTGTGGTCCAGGAGGGGCTGATGTTGACCTGGCCAGGGCATTCAGTGGGGTTAGTACCAAGGACAATAGTCAATGAGATTTCTAAGGAGGCACTGCCAAGGCTGGCTGGTGGGGAAGACTGAAGAATGCCCTTGAGCTTCCAATAAGTCTGTTGAGGGGCACTGAGGACAAAGCTCTGGGCCCTAGTGCCCCATTTGCCACTAAGTTGCTGACCAGCCTAGTACTCATTTCAGTGACACCCACCCTCCCTTTAGAGGTTAGAGCTGCAAGAAATCTTAGAGATCATAAAGTTGAACTTCCTCACTCCATCCCCACTTTATGGATAATAAAGCAGAGACTTCAGAAGTTACAGTGGTTCACCTTTATTTTTAACGTGAATGTGAATACAAAATTTGCTTTCCATCAAAAACATCAGGACACTTAATAAGCCCAACACACATGCTCAACTGAAATAATTCAACATATAATTCCTTCAACAAATACTTCTTCACCTGACTGTTAGTTGGGCACTGTTCATAGAGTTAAAAAAAAAAAAAAGCTCTTACTGTCATGACCTGGTAAGACAGGGAACAGCAACAATCCCACAAACCAACCAACAAGTGAACTAATAAGGTAATTTTAGACATTTAGGTGCTATGAAGAAAACCAAAATGGACCACTGAGAAGAGGGTGGGCCTCGGGCAGGGGGGGCTACTTTAGATAGGTGACATCTGAGGTGGAGCTGGAAGGACACTCCAGGGAGAAGGAAGAAGATCTGCAAAGAGCCCGAGGTAGAAACAATTGTGGGATATTCGCAGAACAGAATGGCCAGTGCGATTGGGAGCAAGTGAGAGGAAAATCATCCTAGTTCGGGTCAAACAGGTGGGCCACAGGGAGGAGTTTGGATTTTTATATAACAGTTTCATTGAGATATAATTCACCTGCCATACAGTTTGCCCATTTAAAGAAGGAGTTGGGGGCGCCTGGGTGGCTCAGTTGGTTAAGCGACTGCCTTCGGCTCAGGTCATGATCCTGGAGTCCCGGGATCGAGTCCCGCATCGGGCTCCCTGCTCGGCAGGGAGTCTGCTTCTCCCTCTGACCCTCCTCTCTCTCATTCTCTATCAAATAAATAAATAAAATCTTTAAAAAAAAAAAAGGAGTTGGGGTTTTATTCTAAGTGTAGTAAGGAGTCATGGGGGGGGTAATTTCTGATCCACACTTAATTAAAATTTAAAAGGGAATCTTTATTTTATTTAATTAATTAATCTCTACACCCAACGTGGGCCTCGATTTCACAACCCTAAGATCAAGAGTCGCATGCTCAGGGTGTCTGGGTGGCTCAGCTGGTTAAGCATTTGCCTTTGGCTCAGGTCACGATCCCAGAGTCCTGGGATCGAGCGAGGAGCCTGCTTCTCCCTCTCCTTCTGCCCCTTCCTCCCCCCAATCCCTAGCTCATGCTCTCTCTCTCAAGTAAATAAAAATCTTAAAAAAAAAAAAAAGTCGCATGCTCTACCAACTGAGCCAGCCAAGTGCCCCTTCTGATCCACATTTTAAAGGCTGATGTAACTACTGTGTGGGGATGGATTTGCCAGGTATCGAGAAGAACGGGAGCCTGGAGACCCATTGTAGAGGTTGTGAGCTAACCTAGGTGACAGATGATCCCAGACTGAACCACAGGGTCAGCAGTGTAGACAGACAAATGGTCACATCCGAGATATATTTTGGAGAGAGAACCAGCAGGACTGGGTAATCGGGGTTGAGGGGAAGGGAGAAAGGTGGCATTGTTTATTCAGAGGTGGAAGCAGAGCCTGGGAGAGAATGAAGGGTCCTGTTTTGGACATGTTAGGTCTGTCGCACCACTTGATGGCACCCTTCAGTTTGGAAGGCTCATTAATAGGTCAGGTGCAATCATGCGGAGCCCTACCGTGGCCAGGCAGAGGATACAGACATAAAGGAAGTCCAGTCCTGGCCCTACTCAGGCCACTCGGTCTCAGACAAATGAAACCAAGAAATATATCCCAGGGTATCAAGTGCTGTAAGACAGGTTATCTGTTAGGAGGTATCTGAATGCAAACAGACAACTGTGACATAGTCGGCTTAAATAGTAAGGACACTCGTCATCACACCACAAGGAGTCCAGTCTTCTAAAATCCTCTGTTTTGCCCTCTTCTGGATTTTGGCTTCATCACTGACTGGAAATAAGATGGGCAGAGTAGTTCCAGGCTTTGCATCCAGACCCAAGAACACCCAGAGTCAGAAGGCAGTCCATCCCTTTCATGTCTCCTTGAGGGTGAGGGACCCTTTCCTGGAAGCCCCCCAAAGTAGATCTCCTCTTACCAATCATGGGCCCCAAAGAAGTCACACACCCAACCCTAAACAAAGCCCCTGGCAAGGAGAATAGGACCATCAGAAGTAGACGTGGCCTGTCAGGATTTATTCCCGGAACTGGGGAAAGGACCACTGTGAACAAAATCAGGGCCCCGTCTGTAGGAAGATGGAAAAATGGCTGTTAAGCAGGGGCTCAAAGGCACAGACTGCTGGGGGGACCCAAAAGGCCATTTGATTTCAAGAGCGTCTTTTTAAAGAATTCAAGATTCTGCACAAAGAACGTGTCTTTAACTCTAATCACTCAAAATACATGTCTGAAAGAGAAAAATCTTTCTCCAAGCAAATTCACAGCCTCCTAAAGCCCTGATTGTTCTCCACTTCCTTTTGTCGTCCGCCCGCCCATCCCACCAACCCCCACCTGCTATGTTTCTACAGCAGCCAGCCTTCCTTCTTCATCTGGCACTGCTCACAAGCATTTGCCCACGTGGTTGGCTCCCCTGGTCTCTGCAACTCTGAGCCCACTCTATTACTACCTCATCTAGGGGCCATGCCAAACCGACAGCCCCAGAGCCACCTGCTGGACGTGTGTTCCCTGTGCTGGGGGTCCCAGGCATGGCTGGGCATCTGGGGAGAGTCCCGCCAGCACTCCTGCTCTCCAACATCCAAGTTAGGCGGCTTGTCCCAGGCTCCTCTGTACAAGACATGGACACAGGACGATCTAGGCTTCTCCAATCAGACGCGTTCAAGGGAGGCTTTGGATTTGGCTGACTTTGGGGGCAGGAGGGTCGGGAGGGAGGCAAGGCCACTTTCTTGAGGCAGAAGTGGCTTTGGTGCCATGAGCAGGAGGTGTCGCGGCCGAGTCTAAGCCCTGGCCGTTAGTGTTTCGTGGCGGTGGCGGGAGCAGCGCTCTTCTTCCCACGTCAGGTCAGTTCTAAGGCTCGGGAGCTGTTTCTCCAGCCCGTTCCACAATTCTGTAAGCTGACTCAAACCCTTAAACAAATCCTTCTTTTGCGTAAACCAGCCAATGTAAATTCGGTTGTCTGTAAATCAAGACTTCCAACTATTACACAGGATGCTACAGTCAACAGCTCTACAAAAAAATCCTCTCCCTCTGGACTCTTTTCTGAGTGCTGTGTTTCTCAAATTTCAGTTGTTCATGTACCACCTGCCCCCAAATCTGCCATATGTTTATACTACCCATAATATAACTACCACATGCTGTTTTTTAAATTGACTCATTTTTTAATCTCAGTATTTGCCACCCTAGTTTTTTTTTTTCAAACTAATATACATTCAAATAAATATAGCACCACTAAAACAGAAAGCATTTGTTCAAGTACCACACCCCAAAAATCTTACATTTTGATAATGGCCAATAGTGTCTTAGACGAAATTCCCAGGAATGACTGACTGAGGTACGGGATAAAGCCAAAGAAAACCTTTAGTTATGGCACCAGCCCTTCCTAAGCAGAGCTGATGGGCTGGAGGGCCAGGAGGACAGAAGTCTTAGCAGGTTCTTCATTTTATCTGAGCAGTAAATTGAAGCTGAATGACAGTACCGGGCGGTGGTTAAGTGCACACTTTTTTGGAGTTCACTTGGATTGGGTTCCGAAATCACCCTGATGCTCCGTTTTCTCACCTGTAAAATGGGGGAAAGAATAGCTCCAACCACACAGGGTAACACAGGGTGCGCTGAATGTGAACCAATCCGAAGCATTTGCACAACGCCTGATTCATGCAGAGCTCTAGCTCTGAGTTTCCCAAACTCCTTCGAGCTTGGGAAACCGTGTGTGTTATAAATAAATACAGTTTCCCTCTCTGTGCTCAGACCCTCCTGAATCATAATTTTCAAGGGAGGAATTAGGGCATCTATTTGAAACCAAAAACCGTCTACGGAGTCTTGGGATCTGATGAGTTCGGGAAACATCCATCAGGGTTAAGCAGCTGCTGTTCTCATCCCGGGGTGATGACATGATGGATGTGAAAGTTAAAGGTCATATGCTAGCCTTGCACTCACTCATTCACATGAGTGAATCCCAGATCCCAACACAAATTCCCTGAGCGCCCGCTGGGTGCCCCGCCCTGTGTTCGGTGCTGGGGCCACCGAGGGAACAAGACTCAGGCTGCGTATTCAGGCACCTGAGGCCGGTCCCTCACCCTGCGTATCATCTGTATAACCAGGTGGGCGGGTGGGGCGACGATTAAGGGAATTAGTCCCTGGCCTGCTGAGGGGACCCAGGGGTGGACGGCAAAGCTGTCTGTCCCCGCAGGCTGTGAGCCAGGAGGGGGGCGCTATTTGACGGTCAGGGACTGTGGGACCTGGAGGCCCCTGGCCTCCATTCCCGCCTCTTGTCCAGCTCATTTCTCTCAGAGCCAGACGTCAGAATCTCCCCATGAGGTAGATACTACTGTTCCCATTTTACAGATAAGAAAACAAAGGCTCCGCGGAGAGATGGGTCACACTTGCGCCCCACCCGCGCATGGCTCCCAGGCCTGTCTCCCTCAGTCTGGCCGTAGGGCCTGGTCCTACCTCCAGCGGCGGCTCTACGGCCGCCAGATCTCTCGCCAGACCCGCGCAGTGGGTCGGACTCCACGGGGCTCTGGGCCAGGACGCTCCCGAGCAGGCCGCGCCGGAGCCGCCGCCTCGGCCTCCGGGAGCCCGCACCCTCACTCCGGGCCCCGCCTCGCTCTACCTGACTCCCACGCCCAGCGCAAACACAGCGCGCCGCCCCGGGAACTACAACACCCATGAGCCTCCGGGGCGCTGGTGCGCGACGGGATGCTTCACGTCGCTTCCCCGCGCCGCCAGAGAGAACCGCTTTGCTCCCGTCCGTCCGCGAGGCCTGAGAGCGCCTTGGAAACCGTCCCCCTCCCTCCCCGCCCCCGAGACACCAGCCCCTTCCTGGTGTCGTCTTTGGTCCCACGCCCGGAAGTCGTAAGATGGCCATAAAAACTGGAGGCTAGAGGGACCCAGACTTGCCCTCCGGGCCTTCACTTCCGCCGGAAGTGACCTCCAGTCGCCCGTGTCCTTTCCTTTTTGCACTGGCGGGCGCCCGGGGCCCGATACTCGGGGCGCGAGTGCGACCACAATGGCGGCCACCACCCTGCTGCGCGCGACGCCCCTCTTGAGCGGTGAGGGGGCGGGGGAGGCAATGGCGGCGCGGGGCCACGTGGGGGTCGTCGGGAGCGGCCGGGCTCGGACCGGCGCCCTGAGTCCAAGCCTCTGCCCCGGCAGGTCTCGGCGCCGGCCCGACCCCAGTGCTGCAGAGTGTGTTGCGGCCGCTGAAGGCCCCGGCATTGCCTCGCTTGTGCCGTGGCCTGGCCGTGGAGGCCAAGAAGACCTATGTGCGCGACAAGCCCCACGTGAACGTGGGCACCATCGGCCATGTGGACCACGGCAAGACCACACTGACCGCGGCCATCACGAAGAGTAAGCGGGGATGGGTCGGGGGCGTCCGGAAGTGCCCGCTCTGCTGGCGGGACTGGAGCCCGGGAGGTGCTGCTGGAGGTGGTGTGGCCCCGGGCGGTGGATTGGATGATGCATTTCCCGTGAGCGTGAAAGATTTGTGATGCATAAGCTGGGGAGCCCGAATGGCTTCTCTCTAGCCGTGGCCAGTGTCCCGTAAGCAGAGGCTTTATCCTAGAGAAGTCGCAGGGCTGCAGCTAGAAGCCCTTTAACATGTCCTTCTGACCCGGTCACACCCGCTGCAGGAACTGAGGGAGGGGGTCATGGACGCATTATTCTCCCAGACTGTCCTTTGCGTAGTAGGTGGGAGGGACTCGGGTGTGGCTTGAGCCCTGCCTCTGCCTTTAGAACTTTGAGAGATTTATTCTCCTTCCTCTTAGTTTTAGCGGAGGGAGGTGGAGCGAAATTTAAGAAATACGAAGAGATTGACAATGCTCCTGAAGAGCGAGCCCGTGGAATCACAATTAATGCAGCTCACGTGGAGTACAGCACTGCGGCCCGCCACTATGCCCACACAGACTGCCCAGGTCACGCAGATTATGTTAAGGTGAGAGAATTGCTGGGTACAGGGCCATGGGCTGTCCCTTGCCAGGAAAAATGTTGGACTTGTGGGGAAGTTAGGATATTCAGGGTGCATGGGTTGAGGTCATGGATTTCTGGGCATGACCACTTAAAGCGGGTGGTAAGATGACGACAGAGAAAGGTGGCCCTCAACTGCTGTGCTTGGCTAGATGGATGTGGAGCTGAGGAGGTCCATGAACTAGGCTGTTTTCCTATCCTTCTCCCCAGAATATGATCACAGGCACCGCCCCCCTCGACGGCTGCATCCTGGTGGTGGCGGCCAATGATGGCCCTATGCCCCAGACCCGAGAGCATCTATTACTGGCCAAACAGGTACTCAGAGCCTGGGGAGGGGTGGAAAGAGGAAGAGTGGGGAGTTGGTCCATTCAGGACACCACTTCTGCCTCTTTGCCATCCACAGATTGGAGTAGAGCACGTTGTGGTGTACGTGAACAAAGCAGATGCTGTCCAGGACTCTGAGATGGTGGAGCTGGTTGAGCTGGAGATCCGGGAACTGCTCACTGAGTTTGGCTACAAAGGGGAGGAGACCCCGGTCATCATAGGCTCTGCCCTCTGTGCCCTTGAGGTGAAGGCGGGGTCAGGCAGGGGCTGTTACTGGCAGAGGATGGGGCTGGATGGATGGGCGTCCAGAGTTCTGCTCTGAGCCTGGGGAGTGTGTCTTAGTAAGAGGAGCAGAATGAAAATTTCAGAGTCCTGTCACCTCCCCCATAGCAACGTGACCCTGAGCTAGGCGTGAAGTCTGTGCAGAAGCTGCTAGATGCTGTGGACACTTACATCCCGGTACCCACCCGAGACCTGGAGAGGCCTTTCCTGCTGCCTGTAGAGTCCATTTATTCTATTCCTGGTGAGGACCGTGTTCTCTTGCACTCCTCTCTAGCTATATAGCCTGGTCCGGGGTCCCTGATGTCCTTCCTGTCCTATTTCTTTCCAGGCCGGGGCACGGTGGTGACAGGTACACTAGAGCGTGGCATTTTGAAGAAGGGAGATGAGTGTGAGTTCCTGGGACACAGCAAGAACATTCGCACTGTGGTGACAGGTACAGGAAAGACGCCTTGGGACCCAGGGGCTGGCTCCAGGATTTCCCTTGCAGATCCTTCGTGCCTTCCCTCTGCTCTAGACCCTTCCTCCCTTGTCTCTCCTCTTCCCTTTTAGGCATTGAGATGTTCCACAAGAGTCTGGAGAGGGCAGAGGCAGGCGACAACCTCGGAGCCCTGGTCCGAGGCTTGAAGCGAGAGGACCTGAGGCGTGGCCTGGTCATGGCCAAGCCAGGGTCCATCCAGCCCCACCAGAAGGTGGAGGCACAGGTGAGGGCTCCAGGCAGTGGGCAGCACTGAGCCAGACCATCCCATGCGGAGGCAGCCTTTCCGGCCAGGCATGGCTTCACCCTTGGTGCTTTTTTTTTCTAGGTTTATATCCTCAGCAAGGAGGAAGGTGGCCGCCACAAGCCTTTTGTGTCCCACTTCATGCCTGTCATGTTCTCCCTGACTTGGGACATGGCCTGTCGTGTCATCTTGCCACCAGGGAAGGTATGGTGGGTCTAGGGAATGTGAAGGAGTGGGAGCGACACTCTTCCTATCAGCTCTACCTCACTCTCAGTTCCAGAGCTGGGCTGACACGAGTGACTTTGCATTGACTGGTGTAGACAAAGCTAGTGATGGAAAGGTCTGGCTCAGTGGGTTTAGGGGGAGTGAGTCTCCACCCAGTATTCCCTGGGCTGAAGTAGGTAAAAAACACTTACCCATGTTAGCATTTACCCACAGAAATATCTCCCAGAAAAGGATTCTTCCTGTTGAGAGTTCCACCGTACACAATGGCTCAGAGAATTCTTGTGACAAAGAAACCTGCATGACCCATAGTTTCCTTGACTTTTCAAGAGTGAACATTAGGAACACTGGTCACAAGTCCTTTCCTGTCTTCACATACACTGTTTGCATCTGCCTGGCAGCTGGGGTGGAGCTGTCTCCACAAAGAATCCCCCTACTGCATTTCCTATAACCTTCTAAAAATTCTTTTTTTTTTTTTAAAGATTTTATTTATTTGAGAGAGAGAATGAGAGAGAGCAAGCACATGAGAGGGGGGAGGGTCAGAGGGAGAAGCAGACTCCCTGCCGAGCAGGGAGCCTGATGCGGGACTCGATCCTGGGACTCCAGGATCATGACCGGAGCTGAAGGCAGTCGCTTAACCAACTGAGCCACCCAGGCGCCCTGAAAATTCTTCTAATTCAAATTCAATTTAGTTCACATGGATTCCCTAACTTTTAGCCTTGGTAGGCAGCAAACAGGAAGAAGGTGCCCTGAGGGCCACGCATGAACCCTGTCTCTGCCCCCACCAGGAGCTTGCCATGCCCGGGGAGGACCTGAAGGTCAGCCTTATCTTGCGGCAGCCCATGATCTTAGAAAAAGGCCAGCGCTTCACCCTGCGAGATGGCAACCGGACCATCGGCACTGGCCTTGTCACTGAGACGCCCGCCATGACCGAGGAAGACAAGAACCTCAAATGGAGTTGAGTCTGGACTCTGCTCAGACTCTGGCATTGAAGGCTGCACTAGCCCGAGTTCTCTCCCGCTGCTGCAGCCCCCTCCCCACGGCCCGGGCTGCGCCCAGCAGTGCAGCTCGCCTGACACTTCCCCTGGCCAGGAGGGGCCCCACGGCCTGCCAGGTGAGGTAGGTCAATAAACTGTTCTGTGAATAGTGAGGGACGTTGTGTCTTGTGTCCTTTGTCTAAGTTGGAGAGGATGGGGGAGTAGAAACATGGAGCCTAGAACACATCCCTCGGTTTCTCTCTGTGGTGCCGTTTGGAAAAGCTCCTGTCTTAAAGCTGTCAACTGCTCAGACAACTTGAGAAAAGGAGGAAAGTTGGTCTAGTGAAGTTGGTGTGGCTGCCTAGCAAAACACTAGGTAGGATTGCTGGCTGTCCTGTGGGAGAAACTGGGGACTTCGCCCTTGGAGGAAGCGTGGGTTCAGAGATGCCAAACCCATGTCCTGTCCTCTTGGAGTGGTTACGAAGGCCGTTAATGTCTACCTGCCCTTGTCTAAGCTCTAGGATATTGGGGACTGTGTCTCACCTCTAGAACCAACACTCAGCACTTTATCAGGACCCTCTTTTTAATTAAGTCTCTGTGCTCGATGGGTTGTCCCCCCTATATATCACTAATTCTAAACACAGGAGTAAGAAGTTATAAACTGAAGTTTTCTGAGACTTAAAATTAAGATAAGGACTTATCAAACGTGTAGGGAGTAAAATGCTGAATAGGTATTTAAAAACTTGAAACAACTGGCCAGGGCAACAGAAGGTTAACTTTCAGCAGGGATTAACAAGCACCTCTTTCAACCTTACTTCCTGACAAATGAGTATATTCAGCACGGACGAGCCACCCAGAGCGGGGAGGCTCTTAGGCCCAACCCGAGAGCTGTTTTGAGTCACAAATCTATGGCTTCACAGCAGAGGCATAGAAATGGGCTCAAGAAAAGGACAAAAGGAAGAGCTTCACAAAAAAGAACGTGATAGGGCAGGTTTGCTTTACCCTCCGTGTCTGAGGTGAGGCCAGAAGGTTTCAAGAGATTCCTAAGACCCCCCCCCCCCCCCCCGAGCCTCAGGACCACCCGGTAACCACTGCAGTCCCATCTCTGTATTGGGGAGACCGCTCCATCTGCACCTGAGATGTCCTGAGCCTGGCTGGCTTTCTTGCTGCTGCTTTTTCCATCACTGCCCCCCAGCTGCAACTCCCATCCTTTAAGAGAGCTCTTCCACAACCCTGTACATCTGTTCTCGCTTACCTCTATGTAAGCCAGCTGCCCCATCATGCCCACCCATTACCTGGTTTCAGACCCTCACACCTTGGATCTTTTCCCCAGTATGTAACCCTTCACTTTTCCTGCCCTGCTCTCAGCCCATCTTCTCTGGCTTTGGTCCCAGCTGAAACCCCCACCTACCCATGAGTACCAGCCCTACCCCCTCGACGCTCTAAGAAGAAAGTGATCTTTACTTAGAGAAGAAAACCAAGGCCAGGACATGCAGTAAAAAATTGCAGTGTTTCCTTGGAAATAACCAAACACTTCTGCAATGTGTCATTTCTACATCCCATACCTGGCTCTTCCATTCGTGCCATTTAGCCCCCGGTTTAGCTCTTGCTCCCCTAAACCAGGCTCCTCATTCCAGCCGTCTCCCCTCTGCCGGTGGCTTCATCTTTGCAATGCCCACCTGCACACACCACCTCTCAGCTGGGCTCCGGGCAGGCCTTTGTTTCCAGCGGCCAAAATCACTTAACGTTTTTTGGTGCAAAGAGAAGAAATTAATGAAGTACTTACACTAGCAATAAAAACTTGAAACTGCACCTCACGATGAGACCAACATCAAGGTGAGAGCAAAGTCACCCAGTGACAGGGCAGCAAGCATCCAGCCTGTTCTGCTGCATTTTCCCCACTGCTGGGAGCCACGTCAGGCCTCCCAAGACTAGACAGCTACCATCTTACTGTTCTCCACTGGAAACCAGAGGCAGGTTAAGTTAGTTTAAAATTTTATTTTTTTTAATTTTTTTTAATATTTTTATGTAATAAAAAGTAAAAGTCCTTGTCCAACCATCCTTGTGGGGCATCTGTCTGTCTGTCTCTCACGCAGGTCACTCAAGTTAATGGGGAAGAAAAGAAACAGAGGGCCCAAGTCTGAGGTTATAAATAATAGAAAATAAAAGGTCTTCCGTCTCCAGCGGGGGATAGATGAGAGGATGGGAGGGCAAGATGGGGTGGGGATGGGCAGGGGCAGAGCAGGAACCCCCCACCCCCGCTGGACCCTGGCCCTGCCCACTTCAAGGCCCCTCCCCTTCAAGGTGCTTGGCAGGAATTCCCCAGCTCCCCCGGGGGAAAGGGGGGATTGGGGGGCTGGGACTGGTCCGAGCTGCTGGGGGAAGAGACATAGATCACTCTTCCCTCCACTCATGGAGGTCTCAGGTCGCGGCCAGGACAATCTTCAGTTCCCCGGGGGGTGGAAGGGGAGCTGCTGGGAGGGATGAGATTGAACTGGTTGGAGGGGAAAGAGAAGAGAGCAGGAGCATTAGAACCCAAGCAGCTGTCCCTTCATCCAATGCCGTCCAGTGTGGGGTGCGGGGGGAGTGTCTGGGTAGGAGCGGCCTCCTCAAGGTGTCTCATGGGGCTGTCAGAAGCACAGATCAATCGCTGTTTCCCAGTGAGCGAGAGCCCTTACTCATGTGCCCAGCTCAGCCCCCCACGCCCCAGCCTGGCCCTGTCTGCTGCGCTGACCTTACCTCGGCTAAGTCAGGAGACAGTCGGGGTCACTGAGAGCTGGGGAGGCAGTGGGGAGGGGGGCTGCTGGATCACAACTGAGCGAGGACGGAGGGAAGCAAAGGACAGAGCCAGGAGCAAGCCCCTGGCGGCGGCGACTGTGGCTTCTGCCCACCCTACATACTTCACAGACAGGTGCAGGTCGGCGGGCGCCCTGCCTCCAAGACCCCTCACTCCCCTCCCAGAACCCGAGCATCCTGCCCCACCTGCAGCCCGTCAGCTCTTCCATGCCAAATTCCCCCAGCTAACGAGAACTCACGAATCCTGTCATCGGCTCCTCCTGGAAATCCAGGCGCCTGGCCAGGCTGCTCACCTTGGGGGTGTCCGATGTAGGGGTAGGGTGAGGGTGTGGAAGCTGAGAGTGCAGGCACCCCACTCTGGGGCACCGCGCCTTGGGGGGGGCCCCCATGGCTCTGGGGTGGGTGCAGCAGCATCACCTGGGGCGGGTGGGGAGCCCCAGGGTGAGGGGGCGGGGCTGCTGTGATTCCAGTTTGGACATGGGCCTGCGGAGAAAAAAACAGCCGTGAGCACCCCAGAAGCTAGACGTGGGCTCTGAGAATCCTAGTGTTAAGAGCACTCAGGAAAGGAGCACAAGGATTCAGGAACAGGACAGCCCCAGGAAGCAAGTCCCTGGGGTTCTTACCTGGGTAACATGGGCCATGTTGGTGAAGCCGTGGGGCAGCTGCTGATGGGCATGGATGGCATATACAGCGGCTGGTTGGGGGAAGCTGCTCTGAGGGGACTGGGCAGAAGGTCCCGGTGGCAGAGAAGGCGGCGTGCCTGTCAGGGCCCCTGGGTGGTACAGATTCTGCTGTGGCTGTCCACTGCCCAGGTGTGGGGCCTGCCCCGCCTGGTGCTGTTAGGGGAGGGGAAGGGTGAGTGCCACCCCACTCCTCAGGTGCCAGGCCTACCACCCACTGACCCCTGATCCTCTCCTGCTGGGGAATGACCCCTTGAACTCTATCCCCCTCTTCCAGCCACCTGTTCCTGCCCCAACCACTCGGATCTCCCATGGCAGGCACCTGGACGGGACTGGGGGCCGCATGCTGGGACTGCGGCTGGCTCCCAGTAGGTGTGGTGGCCGGCTGCGGCTGGTGGGCATGGAGCTGCGTGGCATGGTGTGGATAGGACTGGTGAACAGTGGCTACAGCAGGAAAGAGGGAGAGAATCAGTGCCAAGCACACCAGAGGGGGCTGAGGAGCAAGGTCCGAGAAGAACGGCACAGAACTCACCATAGAGGGCTTGGGGGGTGGGCTGCTCTGCAGAAGGGTACTGAGGGGTGGAGGACGACACAATGGCCTGGGGATGACTCCCCGACGTCAGCATGCGTGGGTTGCTCTGAAGCATGGGGGCAAACACTGGCTGGAGGGGTAAGGAGAGAAGTGGTCGGCACATCCTGCTGCCCGAGAACCCGTGCACAGCACCACCCCGTCCTTGTCACAACCACCGTTTCTAGTTCACAACGACCCCAGCCAGGAGACGCTATGTGATCTATACTTCAGAGAGTAGCGATGCCTTGCTACGGATCCTACCAGAGCCAGGATGGAAGCCTGAGTCTGGGTGATGGAACAGAGGTGATCCTTCGCTCTGTCCCCCAACTCTCCCCCGCCCCCCCCATGCCTCAGTTACCTGCGAGGGGTAGTGGGCCATGGGCTGCATCATGGCGGGCTGGCCCGGGAACTGCTGTGGGGTGTAAGGGATGTAGGAAGAGTACGGCGTGGCAGCCACCAGAGGTGGGCCAGCAGCGGCGGCGGCCTGCATCATCGGAGGGGCTGAGGCTGGCTGGTGTTGGTCCGAGCGCTGGGGGGGCAGGGAGCCTGGGGTAGGGGAAAGAGTGCTGAGCTCAAGCTCCATCTGCCAGGAGGCAACCTGGCAGCCCTGCCGACCAGCCCTGCCAACTCTGCTCACCTTTTGCTCCCCGGTACTTGCCCTGCTGTCCAGGCACAGAATTGGATACAGGGTATGGATACATCTGAGGTGCCTAGGGACAAGAACACAGACGAAGCTCAACAGCTTGCTCACAAATGCCCTCACCAGGCCTGACCTGGCCCTCAGCAGCCCAACCCAGCCTCTTAGCCCGGAGCTGTTCAGTCTTTCCTCTTACCTGAACAGCTGGTCCCATGTGGATCTGAGGTATGTAGGAAATGTACTGGGGGCTGTAGAGCCCACTCTGGCCTGCTGTCAGCACCGGGATGGAGGGAGTTGAATGAGTCCGGGGCCCCGGAGAAGTCGGGGTACTGGTGGATTTATTCTGTAAGAGACAAGGGAGAACACGAAGTTTGGTTTTTGTACGCCTCTCCTAGCAACACATTCTACCCTGCGTCTTGGTTAAGCCTCACATCGGACCCCATGAGATGGGTATTCTCAAATTAGAGGTAAGGAAATCAAGGCAGAAAAGTTAAATGGCTTCTCCGTGATCACCAAGTTGTTGTTGTTTTTTTTTTTTTTAAGTAGAGGAGTTCAAACCAAATCAGGGGCCTGAATGAAACCCATGCTCCGGGCGCCTGGGTGGCTCAGTTGGTTAAGCGACTGCCTTCGGCTCAGGTCATGATCCTGGAGTCCCGGGATCGAGTCCCGCATGGGGCTCCCTGCTCGGCAGGGAGTCTGCTTTGCCCTCTGACCCTATCCCCTCTCATGTGTTCTCTCTCTCTCAAAATAAATAAAATCTTAAAAAAAAAAAAAAAAGAAAAAGAAACCCATGCTCCCAACTACCCCAACATACGAACGCTAAACCTCAGGGAGAAACACATAAACACTTGCCAGACACATCATGACCCCTCGCCCCAAGCCTGACACCTGTTTTCCCCAGAGCAGCCCAACTTTCAGAGCGCCGCCCCCTTGCTCTATCACCCCACTCCCAAGCCTCCCTCGGGGAAACCAATCCGCATCTGCCCATCCCATCTTACCACAGACAGCAGAGGCTTTGTGGGATTGAACTCCTTGGCGTTGGGGTTCAGTGTTGACTTCTTCACTTGTCTGTGAGAGAACAAGAGAGTCAATCCTCATGGCTTGCTCCTCTCCCCACCTGACACCCACCCAGCTCCCCGTCCTACTCACTCAGCGACCGGGCCCTCGTCCTTGTCGTCTCCCTTGATGAGGCCTACCGGGGGGCTGCCAGTCTGGCTTGGGCAAGGTGGCGGGGGCTGCTCGGGCCCCTCTGTGCCTCCTGCCGGCGGCAGGGGCGGCTTGTCCTCCTTATCCGATACAGACTCCGTCTTCGAGGAGACTGGGGACCCCACTGGCTCTGACGTTAATAAACCATCGACCTCCTTCTCTTTCCCTTTGGCCTCCTCCTTTAAGATCCGGGGAGGAAAAGGATCCAGGCTGGTCTCAGGGGAGCTACTGGGCTGCAGCTGGAAGGAGAGCAGCACACATACAGCACCCAGACAGTTGGTCCGGACCCCTTCTTG
Source organism: Mirounga leonina (assembly GCF_011800145.1). Taxonomy (NCBI): domain Eukaryota; kingdom Metazoa; phylum Chordata; class Mammalia; order Carnivora; family Phocidae; genus Mirounga; species Mirounga leonina. The sequence goes on along the minus strand of NW_023270763.1, from coordinate 17,554,514 downwards.
CATCCTTGCTTGCTCGTCTCTTCTCCCCCCTGGCCCTAGTCCTGTGCTTCTTCTGTAAGCCCCCTCCATCCCTCTTCATCCTAACACCCTGGCGCACTCCCACACTCCTCTCACCTTAAACTGGGCCCCAAACTTTCTCAGTTCTTCCAGTTGAAAGCGTTTCTGTTCATTCTGAAGGCCAGGGACTATGAGAAACAGGGAAAAAAGGAGAAAAACCACATTTCTTTTCTCAAAGGTGGCTACAATACCAGTACCCCAAAGGACAAAGAAAACAAGAGGGGAAAAAAAGCTCTTGAGATTCCTATAGGACAAATTAGGATTACACAACGGACAAGACACTGTTTCTGAACCCCCACAACTCGTTACTAACTGAAGTGCTCCCCTAATCAAAAGGACATTACACCGCAGAAAATCAAAAACAAAACAAAACACAACAAAAAAAAGGGGGGCGTCTGGGTGGCTCAGTCGGTTAAGCATATGCCTTTGGCTCAGGTCCTGATCCTAGGGTCCAGGGATCCCTGCTCAGCGGGTAGCCTGCTCTACCTTCTCCCCTTGCTTGTATCCACTCTCTCTGTCAAATAAATAAAATCTTAACAACAACAAAAAACAAACAAAAACACCAATCCTCACCTTTCCCAGCTATCCGGGACAGCTCCTGGGACTCCAGAGTTCTCCCAGGTTCCTTGGCTGGAAGTTCTTTTACTGAGCAAGAAGAGACATATGCCTGAAGGTCCTTCTGTCCAGAACCACACTTCATATTGTCCAAAAGCCCTCAACTACCTGGCTCTTACCATCTGTGGGGGCCAATGAGATCTTTGGAGAAGCTGGGGAAATGGAGCCTACTCCAGGATCCACAACTGATGATGTCACAGGGATAGAAGCCGAAGAGGTCGGTACTGCCGAGCCCATGGGGGCATCAGGACAGGAAGCTGAGATTGGGGCAGGGGCAGCCGACTTGGGAGAGCGCGGGGGGTACATCCGGCCCACTGGAAGAAAAGGGAAAGCTGTACAATGGTTACTGCTGTTCAGTGAGTAAGAGGCATAGGGAACCGCCAGAAACACCAAAGAAAGTTTATCCACTTTTTTTTTATATGCAAGGTCACAAACCTAAATGCCCAAAAGAGCAAGGCAGCTAACATAAGCACGTAAGATACACTTGTGAACAGCATAAAAGTTTGGAATGTTTAGAGGCAATCATAACTCAGTCCCAACTAAGTAGGGTTATGCTGTAAGACACATTCAGTGTTTGCAGAACTTTCTATATTTCCAAAAAAATTGGAAATTTTCTATGTCTCCTGTTTCAAAATGTTGACAACTAAAAAGTTTTTGTTTTTTTTTTTTTTAAAGTAAGCTCTGTGCCCACTGTGGGGGTTGAACTCATGACCCTAAGATCAAGAGTCGCATGCTCCACCCGACTGAGCCAACCAGGCACCCTGATACCTAATTTAAACAAAAGACATCTGCCAGCCAAACACAACCCGTAGCCAGCTGGGCTTTGCTACATGAGGGAAACAAACTCTTCCCTAAAAAGCATAAATCCAACTCCCCCCGCCAACGTCTCTTATATCTTCAAACTGTCTCCCATCCCAGCATTTCAACAACTGACATTTATAGCGCCCCCCTGCCCATTTCTATTTCTTCATATAACTGCTGAAATTTTACCTGCAGGAGGGGGCGGAGCGGAAGCTTCTCCAGAAGACCTACTGCTGGGTGAGGACAGAGTCTTGGCACCACCTCTCACAGGCCGTTGTGCCTTAGGGGACATGCGGGAAGGGCCTATTTTTTTTTTTTTTTTTAAGATGAGAAAAAAGAGGCAGAGTATCTGCTATTACATTATCACCAACGCATCACCCTTCCAGCCCATCTCCCCTTTCAATTACCCTCCCCACCTCCATACTAGCCTCTTCCCTACCCACCCCCACAACAAAAGCCCGCTTCATAACTCACCTCCATTGATACCACGTGTCTCAGAACCTGGGCCGGGGCTGCTACTGTCAAGGTGGTGAGGGCCACGAGGTGGCAAAGAGCTAAGGCCAGGCCGGCCACCCCGGGAACTACTGCATCGAACTCCTCCCCGGGGACCTTCCCGAACTCGCTGGGGTAGAGGGATATACTTTCCCTCCCTAGGGAAAGAATTCAAGTAAGGTCAATTAGTCATAAAATCCACACGTTTTGGAAAAATGAAGTCTTTCCTTCTGAAGTGCGTGTGCATGTAAAACACACACACACACACACACACACACGGTCCAGCTTTTTGCACTACCCCTACTTGAAGATCTGTTCTGGTTAAATGTTCTGTAGCTACAGGCTTATGACCTTTTGTGTCAACCCTGACCTGACCAACCTGGCCAAAGCTCCACAATTCTACCACTCCTGACCTATTAGAAAGGGAGTATCACACTGTAGTTCAAGGTACAGTTTTTACAAATTACTAAACATCACATACACTTTTTGTTTTCATAAAGGGAAAAGTTAAAATATACATATGGATAAATATACAGAGAAAAAAAAAGCATCAAAACTCAAAAAAAATTTTTTCTAAATCTGTTAAGTTTTAGCTTTGTTACCTTGGACAAACTACTTATCTGATCTAGGCCTCACTTCTTAAACCTGAAAATGAGGAACAACTATGTACTAACCTACATCTTACATGGGCATGAAGCTTTAAACAGGAGTATACAAAGCTCTTGGCCTAAGCCAGGGCCTGTACAGAGCCCCAAACAGAGCAGGCCGCCCCCAGCAATCACCTAGATGCCAAGCTGGGGCTCTCCCGTCCTGAACCCTGCCGCTGGACCGCACTGTGCTTCTCCTCCTCGGTGCGCCCATCATCGTTCTCCATGGCGATCCGCAGGCGGTACTGGGGGCTTGATTCAATCTCTCGAGCTAATTGGGCTGCACGCAGCTCCCGCTGACGAAACTCTTCTGAGTTGTCCTTCTCCAAGGGCACCCTGAGAGGACCACCACAGATCACCATCCCGGTGGCAGGGGACAAGAGAAGAAAAAGGAAAAACATTTCTATGAGTCCTATCAGTAGCTCGGGTATGCAGATGTTTAACCCCTTCAACAACTCAGCACATATTTAATGGGCATCTACTAGGTCCCACGTGGGGAAACAAGGCCAATCTCTGAACCGGAGTACTTACACGCATATGTAAGTATGTTTTAAATTCTAGAGGAAAAGTATCGGTGAGTGGACAAGAAAGCAGCTAATTCTACCCATGAGATGGCCTGGTATTTTGAGGGGACAATGACACAAGGCAGACCAAAAGTGGGGAGAGGGCAACCTGGACACCCAGAAAAGCATGAACAAATGCCAGGACCCCATGCCTCAAACTGCACCATCTGGGAAGTACCAAGACACTCACGTGTAAGAAGAAAGACTGCTGTCATAGGTGGTCTTTACACCATAGTTCTCCTCGTTGAACTTGAACATTTCGTTGGGGTCCCATCCATTGGACTAAGGAGGGAGGAAGGAGAATGTTTTAAAACCCAGCAAAGAAAGCAACAATGACCGGTCATTCTCCTCCACCATTCTCCTTTCCCCAGGGTGAAAAACACACAAATCTGACCAAACCGAGAGTGGAAAAGTAAGAACAAGGCTGGCAGAATTACCAACTAGTACCACCAATTGTGGCACAGACTGGCAACAGCTAGTAAAACCAAAGTCTTAAGACCTAACGAATCCATTTTCAGGTTTATGTCCTAGTAAAATTTGGTATATATTACATGGGTACACACACTCTTAAAAGTCCAGTAAGGCACTATTTTTAACAGCAAAATAATGGCAACAAATACCAATCAGTAAGGAAAAATATAAATACGTTTTGTTGTGTGTAAATACACACGTACATATACAAGCAAACTAGACAAAACAGCTGAAAGCAGTAACTGGATCTATATACCAATATTAAAAAAAAATTCAAAACAAGCAGGGAAATAAATTCTTATGCAAGCTAAACATAGAATAATACATTAACTCATGAGAAATCTTAAATGAGTCAAAGTCCTTGTTTTTGGAAGGACATTATAGACTACACAATCTACAATCTTGTCTGTGCTTTGTTAAATTAAAGGAAAAAAAATCTTAAATCAAATGTCAATAGCTGTCGATCACAGATGATGGGAGAACAGGTATTTTTGTTATTTTCTTTAGCTTTTCATTTGGAATCTGACAGCCATCAACCGGCAATAGAAAAGACTCCCCCTCCCCGCCCTGCCCAGCAACTCTTGGTTCTAAGAGTGACATCAGAGTCAACAACCTGCGCTCAGGCAGCAGAGCGCCCAGCTCTCAGGGAAGGGGGGCTGTACCATGTCAGACTCGAGGTCATAGTCATCGCTGTTGCTGTCGCCCCCTTCCCAGCGCTGAAGCACCTTCTCTTTGTGCTCCCCATTCACTTTTGAGTTCATGGCAATGGCTGAATCAGTGAATTTGTCTGTGGGGGCAGAGTCGAAGATCAGGAGTCAGGGGATTATTCCACAGCCTCTTCCAACACCCCACCCCCAATAAGTAGTCGGGAAGCAAAGAAAAGTGTGTGTCAGGGTTAGAGGGAGGGGAGGGTGTGGGTGGAGCAGCACAACAAGCCTCATCTGAAGAGTTCAAGAGGAGCAAGGACTTGAAAGCAAAGCAAGGGAAACATGAAGGACCACAACACAGGCTGGAAGTCATCCCACTGTATCTTAGACATCAAGACATATTCTCAAGAAAAACCTAGGGTGCTTGGGTGGCTCAGTCGGTTAAGTGTCTGCCTTTGGCTCAGGTCATGATCCCAGGGTCCTGGGATCAAGTCCTGCATGGGGCTCCCTGCTCAGCGGGGAGTCTGCCTCTCCCTCTACCCCTGCTCCTTGCTCGTGATCTCTCTCATGCTCTCGCTCTCTCTCAAATAAATAAAATCTTTAAAAAAAGGAAAAAAAAAAAAAAAGAAAAAAATCCTGGCCCTCCTCCTCAGAAAAAAAGATGGTAAAGGGGGAAGAAAAAAATTCAAGTCATTATGTAACTGCTCTCTGCTCTCTAGTCTGACATAAAAACCCAACACGATACCTTTAGTAGCATAATTGAAGTCAACATTTCGGAAGTGGACAAGCATGACATCGCTTGGCTTAAACACCATGGTGTCCACAATGTCTTCCCGACGAGGGCCACCTGCTGGCTCAGATGCTTTCCGGTGTACAGCATCTACTGCTAGTTCAAACTATAAAAGTCCCATTTCCAAACAGTAAAGGATCAGTATCAAGAAATGTGATGGTAAAAATAGGACTATTTTTCTTTTACTCTTTTAACCTCATCCCAACACCACACTGTCACACAGTCTTCTCAGTATCAGCCCAGGACTAAATATTTTAACATTAACATTAAAGTACCCAGCCCTCCAATTTCCGACCCTCATTTCTTATTGCTTCCAGCACTACTCCGGCACAGGCCTACAGAAATGAGTAACACAATGTTGCTCAACACCATTCAACTCACATCTCCAATGAGCCTATTTCATTCCCCTCCTCCTTCATGAAATGCAAAAAATCAGCTAATTTGAGTACACTAACCTTTGAGCTCAGAGTCTTGAAGATACCTTCATAGGTGGTACCATTCTTCACCTTTACATCACAAGTGGAGCCCTGGAAGAGTAGGGAAAAAGAAGAGTGTCTCCAGCAAACTGGTGCATTACATTCCTCAAACAACCTAGAGGTTAGGTACCCACTTACCACAACAGCTGTAAGAAAATGCAGCATTCTGGAATTGTTGTAGACACCTTCGAACACCTACCAATAACACAGGAGAAATAAATAGCCAGTCAACATCTCACTTTCCTTCTGAATACCCACACTCCACTCACCCACTTTGTATGTGCTGGGCCCCTACTCTTCTGAGCCCAACTATTTGTGCACACGATCTATCCTATATGCCCATATGTACCTCTGTACTTTAAGGGTGGGGAGTGGCACTCACCGGTGACTGTGGGGGTCCCTTTCCTGTGCTTTGTCCCCTATGAGAAAGGAAACAAGAAACTAGTTACTTAAACACATTCAATTCCTCTTAATTTCGAAGAACTTGGTATCCTAAAACCACATATGCTGTGAAGATGCCGATTTAGACTACAAACCAATTATCAACAAGATTTTCCAACTCTCACCATACAGAGAAAAAAAAGGCATAGACAGTAAAAGCCAGTAAACACATTTCTACCAAATGCCACTAAAACAGACCTCAGTCGACAATGGTTGTCAATTCAACACAACCTTCTCACTTTCTCCAAGGGGCCAGGGCCCCATGATTCCAAGAAAGCAATGCTACAGTAGTCGTTAACCAACAATCCACCCTAGACATAAAGGCGAAAGCTCAGGGAATGCAGATTCGGAACCACCTAGCTCAGGCACATTACCTCTCAAACAGAAAAGACAATCATTTTCACCAGCCTTACGCCCCAAACTCTGGGAGGAGGGTATTCCCTTTACAACCCACCCTCTCGAGGAGGGGTCACCGATCGCCCGGTAACCCTGCTCCTCGCTGGCTGATGTAACCGTCGGTTGAGGAGGGCGATGAGGGGGCCGTTGGCGGGGATGCGGGACAGCGCAGCCGCAAAAGCCATCCACCGGGAGGCCTCGCCCGGTCTGCGCCTGCGCAGTAAAGCCCAAGGGCCTCCAAAATTCCCCCCTCCCGCGACCTGAACCCACTGCGCCTGCGTGTACCGCCACTCTCAATTCCATTAAGCCACACACAGGAGAAACCGAGTGGGGTGTCCACCACTCATCCACAAACGCCAGGCGAACCCCTCCACGCACACTCCCAAACCCTGCCCTATAGGTTACCCGCGCCTCACGAATGCCCGGGTCATAAGACAGAGCATCCGCGCGCACGTACGGGAAGAGCGCGCGCGCGCTGAAGGTTCCCTGCCCGCAGACCTCCCAGTTGTCCCTCCTTCCGTCCCCCCGCCCATCCCGCTCCCCTCCTACTGGCCAGACCGGGAAAGGGGAGGTAGCAACCCGCTCCCAAGTCCCTCCCTCCCCATTGGCCAAACTGTGGGCCGCGCGCCCCCCTCCATTGGCTACGGCCGGGGACCCCTTCCCGCAGCTGACTCCCCATTGGCTGAAGCCGGGGACCGCGAGACCCTTCGTGGTAATGGAGCCGGGGACCCTGATCACCTCTTCACCCCCCCAACTCCTCGTTCTGACGGCGCTGGCGGGATGCGCCCCGCCTGCCCTTAAGGCCCGAGCCCCGAGGCCCCACTAGGCTCTGAGGACTGAGCACGGCCCCCAAATGTCTCGGTGGCCGCCCGGGGACCCTTTCCCTCTGACCTGTTAGGACCTGAGGGGGCCCACCCCAGCCTCACGGGAGTTCCCCACTGCCCCCGGCGCCCCGCAAAGGTGGCCGGGCTAGGTACCCGGCTCGCGCGGTGTCCTCAGGTCCCGGCCGCTGGGCCGGAGCCGAGCCGCCGCCGCCGCCTCGCAGCCTCGGCTCCAGCGTCCGGAAACCCACCCCTCCTCACCTGGCGCTGCCGATAGCCGTCGCCCCTGGCCTCTCCTGGTGTTGCTGCGGCGGCGGCGGCTGCGGCGCCAAGATGCCCTCGGCTCCCCGGCGGAGCCCGCTCCCGGCGGCGGCTGCAGGCCCCAGGCAGGGAGAAGCGGCCGCGGGAGGCCCTGCGGGAGCCGAGGTGGAGGCCAGGGGCCCCGGGAGGCCGCCGTTGGGAGGGCTGGTGCCCCCGGGAGGCCGGCGGGCCACGGCCTGTTGCGTGGGGGGCGGCTGCTGGGGCTGGGAGGTCTGTTGTGGCGGCTGAGGCTTCAACATGATGGCAGCGTCCGGAAGGGGAATTAGGGGGAAGGGAGGGAGAGAGGAGGCCGGGGCTAGGCCCCCGCTGGAGAGCACGGGAAGCGAGGGGGCCTGGGAAGCCGGGGACCCGCCGTTGGCGGGCGGGGGGAGCCCCGCGATGTCGGGGGTGGATAGAGAAGACCGCGGCGCGAGGAAGCGCCGCGAGGCGGAAGGGGAGGGGGTCTCGCGGGCTGGAGGAAAGCGAGAGGGCGCGAGCCGGCCTGGCGCGCGTGCGCGTCGCCGGGGAAAGGGGAGGAGGAGGAGCGCGCGGGCGGGAGCTCCCGAAGGGGGAGGGGCAGGGAGGAGGGAGCGGCGGCGCGAGATGTCCGCGCGCACCGGGGCGGTTGGCTCCGGGCAGGAGAGGAGAGAATAAAAAGAGGCGAATCTCGCGCCCCTAGCCCTGGGAGTGGAGAAGGAGCGGCGTGGGCGCTCACGCGCGCCAAAGATTTAGGGTCTCTAGGTCTCAAACAGCCCTAGAGGTTGGCTGCCGCTGTCGCTTCACAATGAGCGTGTGAAGCGCTGGGGGAGGAGCCGAAGTAGCCGTGAGGAAGGAAGAACCGGCCGCCCCGCCTACGCCGGTGGCGTAGCGTCGGGATACCTCCGCAGTTGTGTGAGATGTCACGACGTAGCGTGCAGTTCTTCCGCCATTTGGGGGCCGGTGGGCGGAGTCTAAGTGCAAAGAAATCCGGGGTCCAAACACGCGACTGCCCCTCTTAGGTGAGCGGTGGGTTTCATGAGGAGCTAGTCTTGACCTTTTCTGCCTTCAATAAAAGACTGATGGACATTAAAGTTATCGGTTTGAAACTCAGTATGTTGCAGATAAATCTATGCTAAATCCGAAATCATTTTAAGCTTCAGTGATTTAATACCTAAACGGTGTCTCCATGCCCTAGAATGAACCCTTAAACTGTAGTAACAGAGAGACTGAAGGACAAAGTACCTAAGGTCTAATTCAAAATTCTTCATTGAACTCCGCAATGAAGCCAGACTTCATTCATTCAAAATTAGTTGGGCATTAGGACATTAGGCTAGACGCATTGGATACAACCGTAATTTCACCACTTCCTGTCCTCTCCGAGTTCAAGCTAGTGGTAGACTCAGACAATTAGATGAGATCTATTAGGTGAAGCATAGGGCACCATGAGAGCAGATAGAAGTGACACCGAATCCAGCGTTGGGTGATGAATTTCTAGGCAGGGGAATGTGACAAATTAAGAAAACGTCAGCGTGGCTGATTAAATTAAAGAGGTTGGAAAAAAATGAGACTGGAGAGGTAAGGAACCTGGGACTAGATTTTAAAGAGACTTGGACATTGTCCTCAAAGTAGTGAGGAGCCTTTCACAGAAAACAGGTCAGATTTGCATTTTTAGAAGATCACTCTTTGCAGTGTGGAGAATGGAGTAGAGCAGTTATGAGTCAGTGGTCTTAATCCCAGCGAAACTTCCAATATCTCAAACTCCCTTGGCTCCAGGCATTAGCATTGGAACCGTACCCAAACCCTCTACCACAAACAGGCACATACCTAGCTAAAAGTTGGCCTTACTTTTTAGAAGTATTCCTTCACTCCTATCTCACTCCAGGCTTCTAGTGTGTTAGGTTCCCCTCCTATGCTTGGCGGGCAAATTTCCCCACTTCATTCTAAGAGTTCCTTTACTTCTTTCTTGCTTCTGTCAGCTCCCTATGGGTTGGGATCTTACTGTTACTGTTCCTGCAGTACCTAGCACAATGCAGTAGTCAATTAAATACTTGTGAAGTGAGTGGATCTGAGTGGGGTCTTAAAGACCATGTCTCCTGGATGCCTAAATAACACAGTCCAGCATTCTCCTGGTATTCCCAGCACCACTGAGTGCCCTGCCACCTCATTATGGGTACTTCTTTCTCCCCCACTCACATCCTGCTCCTACCCTCAGATTCTAAGTTTTAGCATCACGAAACTCCCATTTCCATGACACACCTTGTACTTTTTCAACTCTTCCTTTACAGGTGCTATTTCTTCACTTACCTTCTCATTCTTCAAGCTCAGGTGTCCATCCTTTTGAACATCCTCTTACTGACTCGCTCCTCTGGGCTCCCAGAGCACTGGGATGGTTTTGCTTATATGAAGTCTGAGGTTATAAAGGGCAGGGACTATATTTATTCATTTCCCTATCCTTCATGCCTAGCTCAGTGGCTGGCACGCATATAGTTTGGTAAATGAATGGAATGTTGTCTTATATGCAATTTAGAAATTATATATATCACTGTGATTTCATATGGACTGATTTCCAGTATATATTATGAAGTGAAGAAAGCAAAGTTTATAGTCTAAACTATCCTACCTCTTGTTCAAGGGAGAAAGGAAAATAAGAAAACAAATGTATCTGCAAATTTTTGCAAAGAAAAACACAAGAAGGGGGCCTGGGTGGCTCAGTCAGTTAAGCGTTTGCTTTCGGCTCCGGTCTTGACCTGGGGTCCTGGGATCGAGCCCCGCATTGGACTCCCTGCTGGTGGGGAACCTGCTTCTCCCTCTCCTTCTACCCCTCTTCCCCCCACCCCCACCTCTCATGCTATCTCTCTCTCTCTCTCAAATACATAAAATCTTAAAAAAGAAAAGAAAAGAAAAACACAAGTGTAAACCCCAAACTAATAAAATTGATTACCTATGAGGGTTAGGGGTAAATGAGGGTCCCTTGGTTGTTGTTCACATTCTTGTGTAAAGAAACAATGGAATACATAATAAATATATAAATAAATGAATCTAACTCTATTTTAGATGAATAAAAGTAACCCCATGAAAGGGGAAAAAAAATAAAACTAATTCAAGTAACTTTCAGGCACCCTCTGTCTAAAGGAAAAAAGAACTGCAAATCTTGAGTTCTTAGTAGGTTTACAATATTGGTAGTGGAATGGCAATTCTGAAATTATTTTGGGTATGGGGATTGAACATGCAAGTAAACATACAGACATTGCTGGGAACCAGGGTTCTCACTGGGGAAGCAGGGAAGAGCAAATATGGAATGAAAGAAGTGAGCAAAAACTGTGCGGTTGGACTGGAACAGGACATATCAGTGTAAAATTTATGGCGGAAAAAAAAAAGATGATAGATTGATTGATCTACACATACCTAGTTCTCATATCTTGGTTTCTAAATATCCCACATAAAAATCCCAGGGCCCAGGGCCACTTGAGGGCTCCTTCCTGATTCCAGTTTGGGCAGGAGCAAGGAAGATACCATGGGAGTTTGGAATATTTTGTTGTGCCAGAAAATAAGTACTAAAAAAAAGTATTAGGGCATTAAAGAGACATAGGAGCCAGCTTGAAGAGGCCAAATCTGACACAATTTGTATATCACAGTATGTAAGTGTAATAATAGATTATAATCCACTGAACAAAAGAAGAATCCATGCATCCATACTGTTAATAGGTGTAAATATACATGCATACCCGCATAAAAAGAAGAAACATGGGGCGCCTGGGTGGCTCAGTTGGTTAAGCGACTGCCTTCGGCTCAGGTTATAAACCCCACATTGGGCTCCCAGCTCAGCGGGGAGTCTGCTTCTCCCTCTGACTCTCTCCCTTCTCATGCTCTCTCTCTCACACTCTCTCTCTCAAATAAATAAAATCTTTTAAAAAGAAGAAGAAGAAGAAGAAATAGAAGAAGAAACATATAGGAGAAATAAAAGACTGTATTCTTGGGGCACCTGGGTGGCTCAGTCGTTAAGCATCTGCCTTTCGCTCAGGTCATGATCCCAGGGTCCTGGGATCAAGCCCCGCATCGGGCTCCCTGCTCAGCGGGAAGCCTGCTTCTCCCTCTCCCACTCCCCCTGCCTTGTGTCCCTGCTCTCGCTGTGTCTCTCTCTGTCAAATAAATAAATAAAAAATCTTAAGAAAAAAGTGTTAAAAAAAAAAAAAAAAGACTGTACTCTTTAAAACTGCCCCATGGATGAAGGATGAAACGTTGAGGAACTGTTCCAGGTTAAAGAAGGCTAAAGTGACTAACAATAAATGAAGTTGATCCTGGCCTAGATCCAGAAAAGAATTGCTATAAAAGACATTATGGGGGATGTGCATGTGTGGCTCAGTCGGCTAAGGATCTGACTCTTGGTTTTGGCTCAGGTCATGATTTCAGGGTCGTGAGATGGAGCCCCACGTGGAGCTCCATGCTCAGTGGGAAGTCTGCTTATCCCACTCCCTCTGCCCTCCCCCCGTTCATGTACTCTCTCTAAAATAAATAAATCTAAAAAAAAAAAAAAAGAGGGGTACCCGGGTGGCTCAGTCGGTTAAGCGTCTGCCTTCGGCTCAGGTCATGATCCCAGGGTCCTGGGATCGAGCCCTGCATTGGCCTCCCTCCTTGTTGGGAAGACTGCTTCTCCTTCTCCCTCTGCCTGCCACTTCCCCTGCTTGTGCTCTCTCTCTCAAATAAATAAATAAAATCTTTGTATGCTTAACCATCTGAGCCACTCAAAACATTTATCAAGAAGAGGCAGCATCTGGTAGCAGAAAGAACACAGGATATGTCCCAGGAGACAAGAATTCTAGCTCTGCCTTTGTCTCTTACTAGTTCAACCAAATAGAGTAAGCAATTGGACCTCTGAGACCCTAGTCTCGATCTAAAAGGAGAGGCCAGAATAGAGGAGGGGTCCCAAGCTCAAATGCCTATATGACAAAGACTGGTAATAAAGAGGAGGGGGGCAAGGAGACACCTGTGACAAACTGGAGAACATGCACCTGCCTAAATGGGGGACCTGCTTCTCAGTTCCAATCAACTTCTGCCAGGTAGGGCTGGGTCCCAGGATTGCCAGAGATCTTGACATGGAACATTCTCCAGAATAGATCACATTGTTAGGCTGCAAAACAAGTCTCAACAAATTCAAAAAGATCAAAGTCATACCACGCATATTTTCTGACCGCAACACTATGAAACTAGAAATCAACCACAAGAAAAGGTCTGGAAAGAGCACAAATACATGGAGGTTAAATAACATACTACTAAACAGTGAATGGGTCAACCAAGAAATCAAAGAATAAATTTTTAAAAATTACATGGGAACAGATGAAAATGAAAACACAATGGTCCAAAATCTTTGGGATGCAGCAAAAGCGATTTTAAGAGGGAAGTTTATGGCAATACAGGTCTACCTCAAGAAGCAAGAAAAATCTCCAATAAACAACCTAAACTTACACTTAAAGGAGCTAGAAGAACAACAACAAAACCCAAAACCAGCAGAAGGAAGAACATAATAAAGATTAGAGCAGAAATAAATGATATAAAAACTAAAAAACAATAGAACAGATAAATGATCTGTTCAGATCTTTGAAAAGATCAACAAAATTGATAAATCTCTAGCCGGACTCATAAAAGAGAAAGAAAGAGAGAGAGAGAGGACTTAAATAAACAAAATCACAAATGAAAGGAGAAATAACAACCAACACCACAGAAATGCAAACAATTATAAGAGAATATTATGAAAAATCATATGCCAACAAACTGGACAACCTAGAAGAAATGGATAAATTCCTAGAAACATATAAACTACCAAGAGTCCTGGGATCGAGCCCACATCAGGCTCACTGCTCAGCGGGGAGCCTGCTTCTCCCTCTGCCCCTCCCCCTGCTTGTGCTCTCTCTCTCTTCTCAAATAAATAAATGAAATCTTAAAAAAAAAAAAAAAAGAAACATATAAACTACCAAAACTGAAGAAGGAAGAAATGGAAAATTTGAACAGGCCAATTACCAATGATGAAATTGAATTAGCAATCAAAAAATTCCCAACAAACAAGAGTCCAGGACTAGATGGCTTCACAGGTGAATTCTATCAAATATTTTTTTAAAGATTTTATTTATTTATTTGAGAGAGAGAGAGCATAAGCTGGGGGAGAGGCAGGGAGAGAGGGAGAAGCAGGCTCCCCGCTGAGCAGAGTCTCATGGGGGACTTGATCCCAGGACCCTGGGATCATGACCTGAGCCAAAGGCAGTCGCTTAACCGACTGAGCCACCCAGGCACCCTAAAACTTTCATTATTTGCCTAAAGACTTCACAAAAATTACTAGAACTGATAAATGAATTCAGTAAAGTCACAGGATACAAAATCCATGCACAGGAATCTGTTGCATTTCTTTACACTAATAATGAAACAGCAGAAGGAGAAATTAAGAAAACAACCTCATTTACAATTGCACCAAAAATAGGGCGCCTGGGTGGCTCAGTCGTTATGCGTCTGCCTTCGGCTCAGGTCATGATCCCAGGGTCCTGGGATCGAGTCCCATATCGGGCTCCCTCCTCGGCAGGAAGCCTGCTTCTCTCTCTCCCACTCTCCCTGCTTGTGTTCCCTCTCTTGCTGTGTTTCTCTCTGTCAAATAAATAAATAAATAAAATATTAAAAACAAAAACAAAAAACAATTGCACCAAAAATAATAAAATACCTAGGAATAAACTTAACCAAAGAGATGGAAAGACCTGTACTCTGAAAACTATAAAACACTGATGAAAGAATTTGAATATCCACCTAATACTTGCACAGGTCAAACTCCTGCCCATTCAAGTCTTCAAGGATGGCATTAATCTCTGCAGTTCCCCAAGGGATGTGACATTGCTTTCGGTTAACTATCTCAATAGGATGTAGGAGTTCCAGGGGCTTTCACTAGCCCTTCCCGCCATAATGTTCTCACTCCAAGGGTCAGAGAGCCAATGTGGGGATCCTGCCTGTTGCCATAGATGTCTATCCTAATCACACTCGCAGGGACTTGGAAATAACCACAGGTTGGGACTGTGGATCAGCTGAGCCACCCGTGAGTTGGACTTGAGCTAAGAATCCGTCTATTACCTGACCACCTTAAGCCCCCACCTTGATTGGTGGGCCATAGTGCAATTGGATCCCCCGGGAATTAGCATCAATTCAGAGCCAGTATCTAGTAATTCTCAAAAGGTCTGGGTATTTTCTTTTCTCTAATGCACATTCTAGTAAATAATCCACAGTTCTTTTCTCAAGGAGACCCAATCTCCCTTTTTTTAAAATAAAGATTTATTTATTTGTTTGTTATAGAGAATGCCCAAGGGCAGGGGAGGGGCAGAGGGAGAGGGAGAGAAGCGGACTCCCCGCTGAGTCCGGCAGCGTGGGGCTCATTCCCACGACCCTGAGATCATGAGTTGAAATCAAGAGTCAGACACTTAACCGGCTGAGCCACTCAAGTGCCCCCACAATCTCCCTTTTTAAAAAAGCTTTATCTGAGAGAGAGAGGGAGAGAGAAAGAGAGAGAGAGAATGTGGTGGGGTGGGGCAGAGGGAGAGGGGAGAGAGAATCCCAAGCCAACTCCATGCTGAGCGCAGAGCCCAAGGTCCTGGGGCTCATTCCCAGGACCCTGCAACCCTGCGATCACAACCTAAGCCGAAACCAAGAGTCAGCCCCCAACTGACTGCACCACCCAGCCCCATTCCCCCAATCTCCCTTTTAATCAAGGTGCTCTGAATCTATGCTGACTTAGGTTTAGAAACTGGGAGAGTCCGTGACTTTCCACTCTAGTGACTCAAGTTAGATATTTTGGCTACCAGAGGAAGACTTTTTTTCCCCTGTTATATAGATCAAGCAACTTTTTAGTAGGCTGCTCATCTATTTTTTCTTAGGAACATGGTGACCAATTAGCCACCGCCAAAGTTTGCTGTGGGCCAAGGTATTCTGATTGCTGGTATGTCCCTGCTGCCCTTTTCAGCAGATGAACCAATCATATCTTTGGTGGTAATATACTGTCATTTGGCCTCTGCTGCTTCAGGTTCCCATTATCCTCACTGAAATCAGGCAGCCCATCTGATGAACCTATTGCATGGGGAATCCTCCATGGAATACCTGGCTTACACAAACAGAGCAATGAGAGCTTTTCAGTAATGCAGGTGTTTTCCTCACCAATGTATTTCTCAACGCCTTAGTGGAGGAAATGTCTTCTAGGATTTCTTGTGGAATGCAGTTAGAAGTAAGTATGTTGGTTGTGACGATAAGTCTACTCCAATATTCCTATCAGTCTAACCCTTTGGATTCTTTATTCTACAACATGGAGGGAGTTTTGGAGTCTCAACTTCATTATGGTAGGCCACTGTTGAGTTTGAGTCTCAGTCACCGTACTAAGTAAATTGTTAGGGCCATTTCCATCTGCATGAGCCAACACATTAAATCCAGGGTGTCTAATAAGTGCATCTACATCAAAGAATTTGACCCAACCTAGGGCTATATTTTGCTCAGCTTGGCCTAATACCCTTAGAATCCCCTCCCATACATATTCTCCAGGTATTTGCTGATATATATTAGCAAAATCTTGTAGTCCTTTTGCTGTATAAGTCATTTCCTCCTGGGTTATAGTGTGCACCTAAACCTTTTGGGTTCAGTGAGATTTGATCCTTATTATGGGTCTAATGGCAACAGGAAGTGGTTGTGATTGCTTTAAGGAGGATGAATGTCCTCTTCCAAGGAATCTGTCCCAGGTGAGGTTATCAAGCAAGGAACACTAATCTCCCCAGACACTGGCAAGATACTGGCAAGCACTCAGAAAACAGGTATTCATGATTTTCAGTTTCATCATGGTTCAGTAGGGCATTCTTATTCCAAGTTTCAGGATCCCATTCTTTCTCAATCAGTGCCCAGAACCGCACCTAAGAAACTTGTGAGACTGGTATTGTAATTCATTGGCTCACAGAATTCATTTCTAAAACCAGCTTAATTAAGGTACAATTAAAATACAATAAATTGAACATACTTAAAGTGCAAAATTTGATATTTTTTGACATATTCGTGTCAAAAATTCATGGTTTCATTCAATGAAACCATCACCACAATAGAAATAGTGAGCATATTTGTCAAGCCAAAAGTTTCCTTGTCACTCTTTGTAATCTCTCCCATCTGCCCTTCTCCATGCTCCTTTATCCCCAAACAACCATTGATTTGCTTTCTGTCACTTTGGGTTATTTGCATTCTCTAGAGCAGGAGTTGGCAAATACTTTCTGTAAAGGGCCAAATAGTAAATATTTTAGGTGTGGACAACAGGCAAAAATGAAGATATTATATGGTACTTGTATAACAAGAAATAAAATAATTTTTATTGGTGAGATTAAAAGTAGAGTAATAATTGAGTACAATTTTTATGATATAAGTGAAGTTTCTATAACATTTTGTCTAACTGATGTTCAAAATTAGTGTTCCCTCTTATCAAAATCTATCAAAACCTTTATGTGTTAATTCTGATTTGTAACATGATGTTTAAAAATGTCTTTCACACAGATGGGTACTGCCAAATACAGATGTCAATCCATACGTGTATGATTTTACTTAATCATATTCATCATTTGAAAAACATTTATAGAATTCTATTAGATTTCTCATTTGATATTTGCTTTTTAGCATGTCACCACATTGCAGTTTGATCACTTCCAATTGAAGGTTAAATGGAATTGCCTCAATCACACAAATGGATTTTGAAATACAGAAACTTCCTTTATACTTGTATTGAAGTCCTAAAATTGCTGCTGGAATTGTAGTTCGAGTCTGGAAAATATAGACAGCTATTTCAAATTTTTGTGGGAATTGAAATCTTTTGTTAACTTTTGACATCCTGTGTATAAAGCAGCTTGACATTAGTTGTAATTCAAACAATGTTGCCAAAATTACTTTACAGCTGTATAAGTTATGTATATAAGTGCTATTTTGCCTTATAATTTTAGGTTGAATTCATTAAGACACATTGTCAAGTCTGCAACAAAAGCTAGTTACCAAAACCATTCAGCATTTGACAGTAGTGGCTGAATGTGGTTCTTCTCATTCAGAAAAATTTCAGTCTAAAACCTGAGTTCAAAAAACCCCAACAGAATGTTATATTGCTAAGACATCAAATTGCTATGTGGTAGGGTAAGTCAGAATATTCAGCTTCTGTTTCTAGCAAAAGTTTATGATGGTAAAGTCCACAAGAGCAAATGAAGTTCATATAATACATTCAAATAATTTCTGCAAAGTACCTGCTGAGAATAATACAATTAATAATTACAGGCTTTATTTTTTTTTTTAAAGATTTTATTTATTTATTTGACAGAGAGAGACACAGCGAGAGAGGGAACACAAGCAGGGGCAGTGGGAGAGGGAGAAGCAGGCTTCCCGCCAAGAAGGGAGCCCGATGTGGGGGCTCGATCCCAGGACCCTGAGATCATGACCTGAGCTGAAGGCAGACGCTTAACGACTGAGCCACCCAGGAGCCCTAATTACAGGCTTTAAACACTTTACATATTCACAAGCTTTGAAAATTTGTGCAACCAAGACTTTTTCTACTCCACATATTTTTTTACCAACATCAGTTGTAACACATCTTAGCAGATTCCACTTCAGTTTGTAATGAATCAGTGTTTTCTCAATTTCTTTAAAAATATTTTTGCTTGTCGTTCTTCCACCCAGTCTATTCATAGAAGCTAATTCTTGAGGGGTGTCTGGGTGGCTCATCAGTGGAGCATCCGACTCTTGATTTTGGCTCTGGTCATGATCTCAGGGTCCTGGATCCAGCCCCAGGAAGGGCTCTGCATTTAGTAGGGAGTCTGCTTGGAATTCTTTCCCCCTCCCTCTCCCTCTGCTCCTCCCCCTACTCATGCTTGCTCTCTCTCTCTTTCTCTCTCAAATAAATAAATATGTAAATAAATAATCTTTTAAAAAGAAGCTAATTCTTTTTTCTAAAAAGATTTCATTTATTTATTTGAGAGAGAGAGAGGGAGTACACACCAAGGGGGGAGGGGCAGAGGGAGAAGCAGGCTCCTGCTGAGCAGAGAGCCCAATGCAGGACTCAATCCTAGGACCTTGGGATCATGACCGGAGCTGAAGGCAGACGCTCAACAGACTGAGTCCCTCAGGCATCCCAGTGTGTGTGTATTCTTATAATAAAACTTGATAGACACTGAAATTTGGATTTTGTATAATTTTCACATGTCATTCTTCTTTTGCTTTTTTTCAACCAACTAAAATTGTACAAATCATTCTTAGTTCACAGCCATACAAAAATAGGTGGGAAGCTAGATTTGGCTTGCAATCTGTAGTTTGCCAACCTCTGATCTAAACACGAATGAATCACAAATGTATATCTTAAGCCATAATCTATACCCTGAACTTCATGCTTATATATTCAAGTGCCTACTTCACACCTCTATTTGGATCCTATGTGTATCTCAAAAATAAGCCATTCAAACCCATAGTCTTAGTCATTTTTCCCCAAAATTTTATCTTGAAAGTTTCCAAAAATATAAAATCACTGAAAGGAATTTATGGTGAGCATCTGAATACCCACAACAAGATTCTATCATTAACATTTTACTATACTTGTGTTATCACATAGGTATCCATCTATCCATCTATCCATGGATAGATGGATAGATGAACATAGGATAGTTCATCTTATGATAAATTATCAATCATAGTGTTTTTTTGTAATATAATTTTTCAATGCATTTCAAAGTTAGCTGAATAAAATCAATACACTTCACCCTAAATATGTCAGCATGTATACCTTTAGGTAGAGTTCAATGGGTATCTTACAGTCTTTTTTTTTTTCTTTCAAGGTAGGTAGAAGTCACATATGTTCTAGAGTTCTATGTAAATGGAATCATGCAGTTTGCACTGTTTTTGGTCTGGCTTCTTTCACGCAGCACAGTTATTTTGAGGTTCATCGATGTTGTTGAATATCAATAGTTCCTCCCTTTTTATTGTGGAGTAGTATTCCATTTTATGTTTATATCACAATTTGCTTATCCATTCACCTGTTGCTGGATCTTTGGGTTGTTTCCAGTTTTTTGGCTTTTACAAATAAAGTTTCCATGAACATTCATGTGTAAATTTTTGCGTGGACATATATTTCCTTTTCTCTGGATAAATACCTAAAATCGGAATAGCTGGATCATATGGTAGATGTATGTTAACTTTTTTTTTTTTTTAAACTGTACTCTTTTTTTTTTTTTTTTTAAGATTTTATTTATTTATTCATGAGAGACAGAGAGAGAGAAGCAGAGGGAGAAGCAGGCTCCCAAGGAGCAGGGAGCCCGATGCGGGGCTCGATCCCAGGACCCTGGGGTCATGACCTGAGCCGAAGGCAGACGCTTAACCGGCTGAGCCACCCAGGTGCCCTGTATGTTAACTTTTTAAGAAACCACCAAACTGTTTCTACTGACAGTTCCAGTTGCTCCACATTCTTGTTGATGTTTGATATGATCAGTCTTTACATTGTAGTTATTCTGATAGATACAGAGTGTTATCTGATTGTGGTTTTATTTGCAATTAAACCATATTTTCATGTGCTTATTTTCCATCCATATACCTTCTTTGGTGAAGTGTTTGTTCAAATCTTTTGCCCATCTTTTAATTGGGTTGTTTGCTTTCCCTGTTGAGTCTTGAGAGTTCTTCATCCTAAATCAGATATATGCTTTGCAAGGATTTTCTCCCAGTTGATAGCTTATCTTAAGAGTGCCTTTTGGGGTGCTTGGGTGGCTCAGTTGGTTAAGCGTCTGCCTTCGGCTGGGGTCATGATATCCAGGTCTTGGGATGGAGCCCTGTGTCGGGCTCTGGCTTAGGGGGGAGCCTGCTTCTCCCTCTCCCTCTGCCTCTCCCCTGCTTGTGCTCTCTCTGTCTCTGCCTCTCAAATGCATAAAAAAAAAAAAGAATGCCTTCTGAAGAGCATACATTTTTTTATTTTGATGAAGTCTAATTTATACTTTTTTTTTTCCTTTCATGGATTGTCCTTTTGGTGTTGAATCTAAGAAGTCTTCGCCCTAACTGAAAGTCACGAAGATTTTCTCCTGTGTTTTCTTCTGGAAGATTTATAGTTTTAAGTTTTATATTAAGGTCTATGATCCATTTTGAGTTACTTTTTGTATATGGAATGAGATATGGATCTAAGTATTTTAGTGGGGGATATGGATAAATAATTATTCTAGCATAATTTGTTGAAAAGGTACCCTTGCTCCATTGCATTGCTTTAGTGACTTTGTCAAAAGTCAGTTGTCCATATATGTGTGTGTTTATTTCTGCATTTCCTATGCTGTTTAACTGATCAGTTTGTCTGTCTTTACAACAAGACTACATTGTTTTTGATTTCTGTAGTTTTATAACAAGACTTGAGACTATTGTAGTGGTAGCCCTCTACTTTGTTCTTGTTTTTCAGAGTTGTTTTGACTATTCTAGGTCCTTTGCATTTCCATATATATTTTAGAAATAGCTTGTAAATTTCTACAAGAACATCTGTTGGGATTTAGTTTGGATTGCATCGACCAATTCAAGAAGAACTGCTATCTTAACAATATTGAGTCTTCCAATCAATGAGCAAAGTATAGCTCTCAATTTGTTGAGATTACTCATTTTTTGTAGTTTTTAGTGCATATGTCTTTCACATCTTTTGTTAGTTTATCCCTAAGCATTTCATTGTTTCGTACTTTTGTAAATGTTTTTTAAACATTTTAATTTTTAATTGTTTGTTGCTAGAATACAGAAGTACAATTGATTTTTGTATGTTGATATTGTGTTCTATAACCTTGCTAAATTCACTTACTGGTTCTACTAGCACTTTTGCTGACTTCACTGGACTTTTTTACATAGATGATTTTGTGTATTCTGTGAAAAAAGAATTTCATTTCTTTTGGAGAGGGTAAATCTGGTCCTTGTTATTCCATCTTGGCTGAAAGCAGAAATGCTCCACACAGGTTTTATTTTTTTTATTTTAAGCAAAATCAGCATTGTGGCTACAGGAAAAAACAGATAATTTTAGTTGTCATGGAAGCTCTCTGGTCCTGAGACCATGACAGGGACCTGAGAGTTAAAGGACCTGAGTTTGTCATTTTCCCTCTGTTAACATCCAGTGCACTTAGATGAATTCATCCCACAGTTCAGTCCTCATAGTTATCATTACTGATACAACAGTCAAATGCAATAGCCACTTGGGCTCCCAAAACACATGCTTTAGTTAATGCGTACTCATCAAGTAAGCCACAGGTGACATTTTGATTAACTGTGACACTACTGTACATCATGGATTACTAACATCCCACTTCCCATTTTTTTAAAGGATTTTATTTATTTATTTGAGAGAGAGAGAGCCTGAGCAGGAGAGGGGCAGAGGGAGAGGGAGGGAATCTCAAGCAGAGACCCCAGTGAGTGCATAGTCCTACTCAAGGCTCAATCTCATGACCCTCAGATCATGACCTGGCGGGAAACCAAGAGTTGGAGGCTGAACCAACTGAGCCACCCAGGCACACACCGCCCCCCATTTCCCATTTTCAAGGAGTTTGAACCCAATGGCATGACCAAACAAATCCCCAAATTCCATCCTTGTGGATCTATATCCTGACACCTCTCTTGGTACTAATTCTGTATCAATCATCAGGATTCAATCATGAGGCGGAAACAATCATTTAAATGGGGAAGTTTTAACATAATGAATGATGAACTATTTACATGGGATTACTACTAAGTATGAATAAAAGAGAACTCAAAAAATACCAAAGACTGAGGGAGAGTACCCAAGAAAGTAACAAACTTAAAAGGTGGGTGCCCTCCCCGCAACTGGGATTCAGACTTTATTGGAGAGATGTGACCGCAGCACAACGGATGGTGGAGAGAAGTTTGCTGGGTTGCTCCAGGGCTGAGCGGTCCATAGCCAGTGGGTGGAGGCTAGTTGAGGGGGGAGGGTGTGTGTGTGGGGGTGGGGGAGTGGTACCGTAAGCAGGAAATGCATCTACTGAAGTGCTGGTCGGCTAAGGCTGTCCCAGGCAGGGAACCACCAATCGGGGCTGGCAAGCTGGAATTTGAATGTCACTGGGTGTCCCGTGCAGTGCTGCCTGCCACAGCCAGCAGAAAACAAAAAAACCACGACACACACAGAAGAAACAAGAAAAGCCCCTTTTTCCGACAGTGTCCCTCCAACGCCCTCTACTGGCAAGAAAAAAAAAATGTTTACCAGTTCCAACTCCAGGAGCAAGCAAAGCAATTAATGGATTTGGAGCCAAGAGGCAATAAATTGGTAACTGGCACACTGTACTGCGAGTCATCCTAATTTTCACCGGCCGGCATGGATTTAAAAGTAAAACTCTTACAGTTTCACTTAAGAATGCTCTTGTTGAGGGCGCCTGGGTGGCTCAGTTGGTTGGGCGACTGCCTTCGGCTCAGGTCATGATCCTGGAGTGCCTGGATGGAGTCCCGCATCGGGCACCCTGCTCGGCGGGGGGTCTGCTTCTCCCTCTGACCCTCCCCCCTCTCATGTGCTCTCTCTCTCTCATTCTCTCTGTCTCAAATAAATAAAATCTTTAAAAAAAAAAAAAAAGAATGCTCCTGTTGAAGCAATCAAAATTATCCAGGTTATTAAATGTCAACCCTTGAATACATATCTTTTTAAAATTCTGCATGTCAAAATGGGGAGTACAGGTAAAGCCCTTATGTTGCATAATGAAGAATGGTTATCTCAAAGAAAGACCCGCATGAGATGGGCTTGTGAGTTGCACTGACCTTTCTTTTAAGGAGCACCATTTTTACTCATAAGAATGAAGAACAAATTATTATTCAGAACTGGCAGACTTTATTTTAATTCCAGTATAGTTATCATTCAGTGTCCTATTAGTTTCAGGTGTACAATATAGTGATTCAACAATTCTATACATTACTCAGTGCTCATCACGATAAGTGTACTCTTGATTCCCTTTACTTCTTTCACTCATTCTCACCCACCTCCTCTATGGTTACCATCGGTTTGTTCTCTGTATTTAAGAGTCTGCTTTTGGGTTGTCTCTTTTCTTCTTTGTTCATTTGTTTGTTTCTTAAATTCCACATATGAGTGAATCATATAGTATTTATCTTTCTCTAACTGACTTATTTCACTTAACATTATACCCTCTAGATCCACAAGTGTTCTTAAAAATGGCAAGATTTCATTCTTTTTTATGGCTGAGTAATATATACCACATCTTCTTTATCCATTCATCTATTGATGTATACTTGGGTTGCTTCCATATCTTGGCTATTGTGAATAATGCTGCAATAAACACAGGAGTGCATATATCTTTTTTAATTAGTGTTTTTGTATTCTTTGGGTAAATACCCAGTAGTGTGATTACTGGATTGTTGGGTAGTTCTATTTTTAACCTTTTGAGGAAACTCCATACTGTTTTCCACAGGGGCTGAACCAGGGTGCATTCCCACCAACAGTGCACGAGGGTTTCCTTTTTCCCCACATCCCTGACAACACTTGTTTCTTGTGTTGTTGACTTTAACCATTCTGACAGGTGTGAGGTGATATCTCATTGTGGTTTTGATTTGCATTTCCCTGATGATGAGTGATGCTGAGCATCTTTTCATGTGTCTGCTGGTCATCCATATGTCTTCTTTGGAGAAATGTCTGTTCATGTCTTCTGCCTATTTTTTAATTGGGTTGTTTTTTGGGTGTTGAGTTCTGCCAGTTGTTTACATATTTTGGATGTTAACCCCTTATCAGAGATACCATTTGCAGATATCTTCTCCCATGCAGTAGGTTGTCTTTTGTTTTGTTGATTTTTTCCTTTGCTGTGCAGAAGATGTAGTCCCAATAGTTTATTTTTGCTTTTGTTTTCCTTGCCTGAGGAGACATACCTAGAAAAATGTTGCTATGGCTGATGTCAGAGAAATTATTGCCTGTGCTCTTTTCTAGGATTTTTATGGTTTCAGGTCTCACATTTAGGTCTTTAATCCATTTCGAGTTTATTTTTGTGTGTGGTGAAAGTGGTCTAGTTTCATTCTTTTCCATGTAGCTGTCTAGTTTTCCCAATGCCATTTGTTGAAGAGACTGGCCCATGGCACATTCTTGCCTCCTTTGTCATAGATTAATTGATCATATAATCATGGGTTTATTTCTGGGCTCTCTATTCTGTTTCACTGATCTATGTGTCTATTTTTGTGCCAGTACCATATTGTTTTGATTACTATAGCTTTGTAGTATGTCTTGAAATCTGAGATTGTGATACCTCCAGATTTGTTCTTTTCAAGATTGCTTTTGTTATTCAGGATCTTTTGGGGTTCCATACAAATTTTAGAATTGTTTGTTCTAGTTCTGTGAAAAATGCTGTTGGTATTTTGATAGGGATTGCATTAAATCTGTAGATTGATTTGGGTAGTAGGGACATTTTAACAATGTTTGTTCTCCCAATCCATGAGCATGGAATATCTTTCCTTGTATCATCTTCAATTTTGTTCATCACTGTTTTATGGTTTCCAGAGTACAAGTCTTTCACCACTTTAAAGTTTATTCCTAGGTATTTTATAATTTTTGGTGCAATTGTAAATGGGATTTTAAATGTTTGTATTGTATTGTATTGTACAATTTGGTGCAATTGTAAATGGGATTGTAAATGTTTTCTTAATTTCTCTGCTACTTCATTATCAGTGTATAGAAATGCAACAGATTTCTGTATATTGATTTTGTATCCTGCGATTTACTGAATTCATTTATCAGTTTTAGTAGTTTTTAGATGGAGACTTTAGTGTTTTCTATGTATAGTGTTATGTCATCTCTGGCAGACATTTTTACAAAAATGAATTAAGTAAGCCTGTCACACCAAGGGAAAAAACTGATAATGTTTGCTGCCAGTGATAAAATTCTAACTTTTAAGTGAAAATTATAATTTTTGAAAACTTATATCTATTATCAAGATCCTGACAGCTTCTTGGGGCGCCTGGGTGGCTCAGTCGTTAAGTCGTTAAGCATCTGCCTTCGGCTCAGGTCATGATCCCAGGGTCCTGGGATCGAGCCCCGCAACGGGCTCCCAGGCGGGAAGCCTGCTTCTCCCTCTCCCACTCCCCCTGCCTGTGTTCCCTCTCTAACTGTGTCTCTTTCTTTCAAATAAATGAATAAAATCTAAAAAAAAAAAAAAGATCCTGACAGCTTCTCAATGCATTAAGATTTTTTCCCCAATATTTGTGGCAGATAGACCACTGGAAGTTCATATAACAGAGTATGATACATTCATTGATATGATTTTACATTCCACATTTTTAACTAATTTTGAAAAAATTCTGTCAAATTTTGGTGTAGTATCAAAAAAGTGTATCAATAATTATCTGAAAAACACTCTTCCTTTTTCCAACTATATATCTATATAAGGTTGGGTTTTTTTCCTATATTTTAACCAAAACAACCCATCAAGCTATGCTGGATGCAGAGGCAGATATGAGAAGCTGGTTTTCTTCTATTAGACCATACATTAAAGAGACTTGCAAATATGTAGAACAAGCTGCCCTCCTCAGTAAATTTGTTTTTTTGTTTTGGAGAATATTGTTTTTTTTCATTTAACACCATGTTATTTATGTTAACATAGTTTGTCATTGATATTTTTAAAAGAGGAACTAACATTTAAATAATTTCTTTGTTTGAATCTCCAGTGGGATGAACATCATAGCTATAACCCACATAACCTAAAGCTTGTTGGGGTTCCTTAATGAAGAGTACAAAGGTGTCCTGACACCAAAAAATTTGAGAACCACTGCTACGAGGAAAGTGTCTGCTGCACATTAAGTGTTCAGTAAGTTGGGTATTCTCTGTGACATTTGGCAATGAAGCAAAGGAAGGAGAGATGATAAAAGCTAGAACCAGCATCAGAGTTGAGAGGATACTTTTGATAGTTTATAATCTTGACTGTTCATGTCTACAGACCCTGGAGAATGAGAAATTGTAAGTAGTTATTTTGCACACACTCAATCCAGACCATCTTCTGTCTCCCTCTTTCCCATGCTCTGTACCTTCTGTGAACTCTTTGTTGACCTTTCCATATCTTCTTTGACCTCCTCTGCAATCTCAGTGAACAGCTGTGCACTTTCTCTGAACTTTAACTATAGTATCTACTACAGGGGATGCCTCATGGCTGGGTGAACCATGTGACAGGTAAACTCAGTCCCTTGATCTTAGGGCTGTAGAGTCAGGCATAGGGCAGCTCCAGGTCAAAGGTGCTTTCTAGGTCTGTGTGGGGAATCCAGCACTGATCACTCCTGGGTGTTCCTTCCCATCCCACAGCCACCAGGCCTGAAGGACCCCTACTGCATAAAAACCTTCGAAGTGGCAGAAAAGAGTGGTATTCTCCCTTGTAGATACCTGGAATGGGAGCAAGGAGATGGGGGGGGGAAGTTGAGGGTGGTGGGGGAGGCTAGAGGAGTGTGAAAGGGAAAGAGGAAGATGGACTGTTGTTACAAACATTTCCATCCATTTGTCTGGAACCTTTCATCTCAGATGCAGACAACTCAGGGAGAGAAAGAGTTATTGGAAGTTGAGGGCAATGAAGAGAAAGACCTAAAAGCTTACTGCATTCTGGATATTGATAGGGAAACATTGTCTTGATAATAGAACCCGAAGGGGAGGCCTCATTAGAACTGTTCTACTCCTCCTCCAGAAATTAGGCCAAAATATGTCCACTTGGGGCATAACCATGTATGTGGAGTACACCAGACCAATGATGTTCCTTATACTGAAGGGACATAATAAGCAGCACAGAGAAGCCACGTAGATCCATGAGGGGAGTTCTGTAAGTGGGAACCTGAAAGTGAGGGAGAGATAATGGGGAGAGTAAGGGGAAAGAAGAAGAAAAAGACAGGTTAAAGATGAGTGAAGAGGGAGAAAGTCTGAAAAATGAGAAGTAGAGAATAAGAGAGAGGGAGAAGAGACATAGCATTGTGAAGAAGAAAAGAGGGAGAAAGAGGCAGCACAAGTTAGAATCAGCTCAGTATTCCAATTTCAAATCCTTCAGAGAGAAGAGAATATGCTATGAACAACTGCATGCCAAGTTGCAGGGATAAGCTAGATGAAATGGACAGACTCCTAGAAATACACAATCCACCAAAACTGAATCATGAAGGAATAGAACATCTGAATAGACTTACAAATAATGAGACTGAATCAATAATCTAAAACCTCACAACAAAGAAAAGCCCTGGGCCAGATGGCCTCAGTGGTAAATTCTACCAAACATTTACAGAACTAACACCAATCCTCAAACTCACCTAATTGTCCTGGCTTGAAACTTTACTTGAACAGAAGTGGCAAGAGTAGATTTTCTTGTCTTATCCAGGAGTTTATAATTTGTTTTTTTGGATTTTCTATGTAGACAATCATGTCACCTGCAACCAAGATAGTTTCTTTTCTCCTTACCAATCTGTGTACCTTTATTTTCTTTTCTTGTCTTATTGCACTAGCAGTAAGAAAGAATGTTGAATGCTAATGGTGAAAAGAGATATCCTTCCCTTATCCCAAGTCTTAAAAGGAAAGCACCTAGTTTATCACCATTAAGTATGATGTTAGTTATAGATTTTGTTCTCCTATATCTTTGGTTTGCCAGGAGTTTTTTATTTTTTCAGTCATGAATAAGTACTGGATTTTATTGAATGCTTTTTCTGTAGCTTTGATATAATCATACAAGTTTTCTTCTTTATCTTATTGATGTGATGGATTACATTAATTAATTTTTGAATGTTGAATCTGGCTTGAATCTCTGGAATAAATCCTCCTTGGTCATGACGTTTAATTGTTTTTAAACTCTGATGGATTCAATTTGCTAATATTTGGATGAGGATATCTCCATCTATGTTCATGGAGAGATTGTCTGTCTTTATCTGGTTTTGGTATAAGGATTTCCCTAGAGCTTACAGTATACATTTACAACTAATCTAGGTTCATTTTCAAATATATTCCTTCATGGACAGTGCAGTATCTTACAGTATTCCCAATTCCTCCCTTCCACCCCTTGTAACATTCATTTTCCATAGCTGTTATCACCCAATACCTTATTGCTATTATTTTAAGCAAAAAGTTATATACTAGATCAATTAAGAATAAAAAATATAAAGGTTTTATTTTACCTTCATTTATTCTTTCTCTAACATTCTTCCTTTTTAAAATGTAGATCTGAGTTTCTGACCTATATCATCTTTCTTTCTCTTTTTCTTTCTTTCTTTCTTTTTCTTTCTTTCTTTCTTTCTTTCTTTCTTTCTTTCTTTCTTTCTTTCTTCCTTTCTTTCTGTCTCTTTCTTTCTTTCTTTTTCTTTCTCCCTTTCTTTCTCCTTTCTTTCTTTCTTTTTCTTTCTCCTTTTTCTTTCTTTTTCTTTCTTTCTTTCTTTCTTTCTTTCTTTCTTTCTTTCTTTCTTTCTTTCTTTCTTTCTCCCTCTTTCTTCTTTCTTTCTTTCTTTCTTTCTTTCTTTCTTTCTTTCTTTCTTTCTTTCTTTCTTTTCTTTCCTTCTTTCTTGATTTTATTCATTTATCAGAGAAAAAGAAAGACAGAACACAAGCAGGCAGAGTGGCAGGCAGAGGGAGCCAGACGTGGGACTCGATCCCAGGACCCTGGGATCATGACCTGAGCCACCCAGGCATCCCTCATTTCCTTTTCTTTAAAGAACTTCTTTTAACATTTCTTACAAGCAGGTCTACTGGTTACAAATTGTCTCAGGTTTGGTTTGTTTGTTTGTTTTGAGAAAAATCTTTGTTTCTCCTTCATCTTTGAAGGATGATTTTACTGGACAGAGAATTGTAAAAGCTTTCTTTTTTTCTTTCAGTGCTTTAAATATTTTACTCCCCTTTCTGCTTGCTTGTATGTTTGTGAAAGAAAAATCTGATGTAATATTTATCCTTTTCCTCCATATGCATTTTATTTCCTCTGGCTTTTTGCAAGATTTTCTCTTCATCTTTGGCTTTCTGCAGTTTGAATATGATATGTCTAGGTCTAGAATTTTTTATATTTATACTGGTTTTTGTTCTCTGAGCTTCCTAGATCTGTGGTTTGGTGTTTCATTAATTTTGGAAACTTCTGTCATTCATCAAATATTTCTTCTGCTCCTTTCTTTCTTTTCCTTCTGTTATTCCCATTCCATGTATGTTATGCCTTTTGAGGTTGTCCCAGAGGTCTTGAATGTTCTATTCCTTTTTTTGTTTTCATTGTTTTTTTCTGTTCACATTTTTTTGGAGGTTTCTACTAACATATTATTAGGCTCACTGATTCTTTTGTGCCCTGTTTACCAATGAGTCCATCAAAGACATTCTTCCTTGTTAAGTATTTTTGGTTTCTAGTATTTTCTTTTGATTCTTAGAGTTTCAATCTTTCTGCTTCTGTTACCTTTCTTGCATGTTGTCCACTTTTTCCATTACAACCCTTAGCATATTATAGCATTTTAGATCCCTGGTCTGATAATTCCAAAATCTCTGCTATATATAAATCCAGTTCTTTGCTTATTTTGTCTCTTCTAATTAGCTTTTTGTTGCCTTTTACCATGCCTTGAAATCTTATGCTGAAAGCCAGACGTGATGTATCAGGTAATAAAATGGAAATAAATAGGCCTTTAGTGTAAGGATTTATGTTCATTTGGTTAGGAGTTATGCTGTGTTTACTGTGTGCTCTAGGTGTAGGTATCAGAGGCTTCAATTTTCTCTAGTGTCCTTGTTTTTATCTTTCCTCTTGTCTTTGGGTTTTCTTAACCCCTCCCCCCCTTTTAAAGTAGGTTCCATGCCCAATGTGGGGCTGTCTATATTCTGGATACTAACCCCTTATCAGATATCTGATTTGCAAACTTTTCTCTCATTCTGTGAGTTGCCTTTTCACTCTCTTGATAGTGACCTTTGATGCACAAGGTTTTAAATTTTGATGCAGTCCAATCTATGTACTTTTTCTTTTGTTGCTTGTTCTTTTGGTATCTTATCCAAGAAATCATTGCCAAACCCAATGTCATGAATATTTTTCCTGTTCTCTTCTAAGAGGCTTAGCTCTTCTGCTTAAGTCTTTGAATTATTTTGATTTAATTTTTTTGTGTATGGTGTGAGGTAAGGATCCAATTTCATTATTTTGCATATTAATATCCAGTTTTCCCAGTAACATTTGTTGAAAAGACTGCCCTCTTCCCATTGAATGGTCTTGGAACACTTGTCAAATCATTTGGCCTTATTTGCAGGGGTTTCTTTCTGGCCTCTCCATTCTATTCCTGTGGCCTATATATCTGTCTTTATGCCAAGACCACACCTTTATTTTTTGTTTAAGATTTTATTTATTTACTTGACAGAGAGAGATAGGATACAAAGAGGGGGAGCAGCAGAGGCACACGGAGAAGCAGGCTCCCTGCTGAGCAAGGAACCAGATGCGGGGCTCAATCCCAGGACCCTGGGATCATGACCTGAGCCGAAGGCAGACGCTTAACCAACTGAGCCACCCAGGCGTCTCAAGACCACACTTTTAATTATTGTAGTTTATAGTAAAACTTGTGAAATCAGGAGGTGTGAGGCCTCCAACTTTGTTCTTTTTCAAAAATTTTTTGGATGTTTGAGGTCCCTTGAAATTCTATATGAGTTTTAGGTGGATTTTTCTATTTTTGCAAGTTAAAAGTTGTTGGAATTTTTTTTTTAAGATTTTATTTATTTATTCGTCAGAGAGGGGTGGGAAAGAGAGCACAAGCAGGGGGAGCTGCAGACAGAGGGAGCAGCAGGCTTCCCACAGAGCAGGGGCCCGATGTGGGACTTGATCCCAGGACCCTGGGATCATGACCTGAGCCGAAGGCAGACTTTTAACAGACTGAGCCACCCAGGTGTCCCAAAAGTTGTTGGAATTTTGATAGGAGTTGCACTGAATCCGTAATTTGCTTTAGATAGTATTGACATCTTAATAATATTACCTCTTCCAATCCATGAAAATGAGATGGATTTCCATTTATTCATGTCTTATTAACTTCAGCAATATATTTTTTTAAAGATTTTATTTATTTATTTGAGAGAGAGAGAATGAGAGACAGCATGAGAGGGAGGAGGGTCAGAGGGAGAAGCAGACTCCCTGCCGAGCAGGGAGCCCGATGCGGGACTCGATCCCAAGACTCCAGGATCATGACCTGAGCCGAAGGCAGTCGCTTAACCAACTGAGCCACCCAGGCACCCTTAACTTCAGCAATATTTTGTAATGAATTTTCAGTGTACAAATTTTTCACCTCCTTGGTTAAGTTTATTCCTAATTATTTAATTTTTTGATACTATTATAAACGGAATCGTTTTCTTAATTTCTTTTTTGAATTGCTGTTAGTGTTTAGAAACACAACTGATTTTTATGTGTTGAGTTTGTATCCTTCAACTTTGCTGAACTGGTTTATTAGTTGTGTTTATTAACTTAAACTGTGTGTGTGTGATCTTTAGGGTTTTCTACATATAAGATCATGTCATCTGCAAATGGAGATAATTTTGCTTCTCCAGTTTGGAGATGTTTTATTTTTCTTGACTAATTGCTCTGGCTAGAATTTTCAATACTATGTTAATTAGAAGTGGCATAAGCAGGCATCTTTGCCTTGTTCCTGATCTTAGAAGAAATGCTTTTCATCTTTCACCATTGACCATGTTGTTCTCTGTGGGTTTTCATATATGGCTTTTATTATGTTTAAGTAGTTTCCTTTTATTCGTAGTTTGTGAAGTGTTTTTATCATGAGTGTTGAATTTTATCAGATGCTTTCTCTGAATCAATTGAGATGATATTGTGGGTTTTTTCCTTGATTCTGGTAATGTGGTGTATTAACACTAATTGAGTTTTAAATGTTGAACCATCCTGGCATTTCGGGAACAAGTCCCACTTGGTCATAGCATATAATCCTTTTAATACACTGCTGAATTTGGTTTGCTAGTATTTTGTTGAGGATTTTTGCATCAGTGTTCATAAAGGATATTGGTCTTTAATTTTCTTGTAGTGTTTTCATATGGCTTTGGTATCAGGGCAATGCTGGCCTCATTGAATGAGTTAAAGGTACTCCCTCCTCTTCAGTTTTTGGTGAAAGTTTGAGAAGGATTAGTGTTAGTTTTCCTGTAAATGTTCCGTGAAGCTATCGGGTCCAGGGCTTTTCTATGTTGAAAGACTTTGATTGCTGATTCAATCTCTTCACTAGTTATATGTCTACTTAGATTTTTCTCTTTTTAAAAAAATTTTATTTATTTATTTGTCAGAGAGGGAACACAAGCAGGGGGAGCGGGAGAGGGAGAAGCAGACTCCCACTAAGCAGGGAGCCTGATGCGGGGCTCAATCCCAGGACCTGAGCTGAAGGCAGATGCTTAACTGACTGAGCCACCAGGTGCCCAACTGGTTTTGTTTTTTGATTGCTATAGGCTGTGTCTGTGCTGAGGATCAGACTGAATTGTAAACTTAAGGTCTCCTCAGGTTTTTTTCTGAGCCAGCACCTTTCCCTGGGCATGTGTAAAACTCTAATTTCCCCTGTATATGTGGTTGCTTTTGAATGTTCTAGTCTTTAATGACTGGCTCCCAAAAGAGGAAGAGAAAAATGAAAGGGAAAAAAAGTACCCTTTCTTTAAATCCCCTGGAAATCACTTCAGCCAGAAAAGAGGGACTGGCAACAATGGTGTGTGTGTGTGTGTGTGCACCTCTATGATCAGAAGCAGCAATCGGTGATGAGAACACAGATTCCCCCATATTTGAAGGACAGGGTCCTTACTGCCCAACCTGGCGCCCACAAGCTGCATGTGAATTGCTCCAAGAACATGTGCACCGCTGCCTGCCACAGGGCTGGGGGTTGGGGGATGGGCAGCTGCTACCAAACTGGGAGCTGAAATGGGCTGAAATTAAATGCAATTTACCATCCAACACTTCCCCTGGAATTGCAAGCCTTCAATAGACTGCAGTTCTAAAATAGTTACATCAGGGGCGCCTGGGTGGCTCAGATGGTTAAGCGTCTGCCTTCAGCTCAGGTCATGATCCCCGGGTCCTGGGATCGAGTCCCGCATCGGGCTACCTGCTCAGTGGGAAGCCTGCTTCTCCCTCTCCCACTCCCCCTGCTTGTGTTCCCTCTCTGTTAAATAAATAAATAAAATCTTTAAATAATAAAATAAAAAAATAAAATAGTTACATCAGACAGATTCTGCCAGTACAACTGCTGTCTAGTAGGAAGTGGATTCCTGGTGCTTCTTATTCTGTCATCTTCCTTCCTCTTTCAGTTTTTGGAAGAGCTTGTGAAAGATTCATGTTAATTCTTTAAGTGTTTGGTAGAATTCATAATGAAGTCATGCGGCAGGCTTTTCCTTGTGTGAAGTTTTTTAAAATTACTAATTCAATGTCTTTGTTATAGATCTATTCAGATTTTGTATTTCTTCTTGAGTTAGTTTTGGTAGTTTGTGCTCTTTTAGGAATGTGTTGCTTTCATCTAGGTTACCTAATTTGTTGGTATACAACTGTTCATAATAGTCTCTTACAATTCTTTTATTTCTGTTCTGCTGGTAGTGATGTCTCTTCTTTTGTACTTGTTTTAGGATTTGAGTCCTCTCTTGCTCAATCCATCTAAAGGTTTGTCAACTTTATGGATTTTCCAAAGAATCAACTTTCAGTTTCATTGATTTTCTCTAGGGTTTTCTGTCCTCAGTTTCATTTACTTCTGCTCTTATCTTCATTTTCTTCCTCAGCTTGCCTTGGGTTTACTTTGCTCTTATTTTTCTAGTTCTTTAAGGTAGACATTTAGGTTATTGACTTAAGATCTTTCTTCTTTCTTCTTTTTTTTTTTTTAAGATTTTGTGTATTGGGACACCTGGGTGGCTAAGTGTCTATTGGTTAAGTCGCTTAAGTGTCTGCCTTCAGCTCAGATCATGATCCCAGGGTCCTGGGATTGAGCCCCGCATCAGGCTCTCTGTTCAGAGGGGAGCTTGCTTCTCCCTCTTCTGCTCCCCCTGCTTGTGCTCTCTCTCTCTCTCAAATAAATAAATCAATCTTAAAAAAAACTTAAAACTTCCTGATGTTCATGAAAACATAGCCTAACATTTCCTGCTTAATCAGCTTTTTACAAACCGTACTATCACAGATACTGTTAAATCTTGCAGTGTGCCAGTGATGTAGCCGTGGTACTGATGAAACCGAAGCTCAGAGAGGTTGAGGGAAACCTGCTCCAGGTTACATGTGCACAGAAGTGGTGGAAGGGGAAGCCAGACCAGGTCCCGGCCCTGCCACACCTCTCTGCTCTTCTATCCACAGGGTTGTCACCAGTCCAGGAAAGGCAAACAAGGCGGGAAGAGTATTACCTATGGGTGTCTTTAATGGTTTAAATCTCTCGAGACCTCTGTCCATCTGGTAGCTGTATGTTTAACTTTGTAAGAAAGTGCCAAACTGGGCGCCTGGGTGGCTCAGTTGGTTAAGCAACTGCCTTCGGCTCAGGTCATGATCCTGGAGTCCCGGGATCGAGTCCCGCTTCGGGCTCCCTGCTCGGCGGGGAGTCTGCTTCTCCCTCTGACCCTCCCCCGTCTCATGCTCTCTCTCTCTCATTCTCTCTCTCAAATAAATAAATAAAATCTTTAAAAAAAAAAAAAAAAGAAAGTGCCAAACTGCCTTCCAGAGTGGTTATGCCATTTAACATTCCTGCCAACAGTGCATGAGTGTTCAAGTTCCTCCACATCCTCTTCAACACTTAGCATGGTCAAATCTATTTAATTTCAGACATTCTAATAGGTGTATAGTGGTATCTTGTGGCTCTAATGTTTCATTTCCCTAAAACTAATGATATCGAGTCTCCTCCTAATGTGCTTATCAATATATCTTCTTTGGTGAAGTGTCTCCTCAAATCTTTTACCCATTTTAAGATTGGGCTCTTTGTTTCTTATTGAGTCTTGAAAGTTCTACATATATTCTGGATACAAATCTTCTATTAGGGATGTGATTTGCAAATTTCTCCTAGTCTGTAGCTTGTCTTCATTCTCTTAACAGTAACTTTTGAAGAACAGAAGTTTTCAATTTTGATGAGATCCAATTTATCTTTTTTCCCCCTTGTATGGATCATGCTCTTGGTATTGTATCCGATAAATATTTGCTTAACTCATGGCCACAAAGATTTCCTCCAGGGTTCTCTTCTAACAGTTTTATAGTTTTAAGTTTTACACTTAGGTCTTTGATCCATTTCTATTTTATTGTGGTATAACATACCTAAGATGAAATTTACCATTTTTAAAAAAAGACAATTTTTTAAGAGTTTAAAGTTTAGAGCAAAATTGTAAGGTAGAGATATCCCATATACTCCCTGATCCCACTCATGCACAGCCTCCCTCATTATCAATGTCCCCTACCAGAATGGTACATTTGTTACAACTGATGAACCTATATTGATATGTCATCACCCAAAGTCCTAATTTACACTGGGGTTCACTCTTGGTGTTATCCATTCTATGGGTTTGGAGAAATGCTTAATGGCATGTATCCACCATTATAGTATCATGTAATAATTTCACTGCCCTAAAAAATCTTTGTGCTCCACCTATTCATCCCTCCATCCCTAACCCTTGCAACCAACTGATCTCTTTACTGTCTCTATAGTTTTGTCTTGTACTAAATGTCAAGCAGTTAGAATCAAATAATATGTAGTCTTTTCAGGTTGGCTTCTTCATTTAGGAAAATGCATTTAAGTTTCCTACATGTTTTTTTCTTTTTTTGAAAGATTTTATTTATTTGAGAGAGAAATCACGAGCAGTGGGGAGGGGTAGAGGGAGAAGCAGACTCCCCACTGAGCAGGGAGCCTGATTGCGGGACTCGATCCTAGGACCCTGGGATCATGACTTGAGCCGAAGGCAGACGCTTAACTGACTGAGCCACCCAGACACCCCTCTCCATGTCTTTTCATGGCTTGATCAGGTTAGCACTGAGTATTACTCCACTGTCTGGATTTACCAGTCTATTTATCCATTCACCTCACAAAGGATATCTTGGTTGTTTCCAAGTTTTGGCAATGATGAATAAAACTACAATAAGCATCGCATACAAGTTTTTGTGTAGATGTAAATTTTTAACTCCTTTGGGTAAATACCAAGGAGTATGATTACTGGATGGTATGGTAAAAGTATGTTTAGTTTTGTGAGAAACTGCCCACGTGTCTTTCAAAGTGGTTGTACTATTTTGCATTCCCACCAGCAATGAGTAAGATTTCCTGTTGCTTCACACCCTGGCCAGCACTTGGTGTTTTCAGTGTTCTGGATTTTGGTAATTTAAATAGGTGCATAGTGGTAATTTTTAACCAGTTTTAAGTACACAGTTTGGTGGCATTTAAGTACAGTCACAATGTTGTATAACTGTCACCACAATCTATTTCCAAAATCTTTCGTCACCTAAAACCGAAACCATGTAACCATTAGCAAGGACTTTCCATTTCCCTGTGCCCCGGCGTCTGGTAACCTCCACTCTACTTCCTGTCTCTATGAACTTGCCCATTCTAGATACGTCATATAAGTGGAATCATACAATGTAGATGCCCTTTGTCTGCTTACTTTAGCATGTTTTCCATGTTGTATGTAGCATGTATCAGAACTTTATCCCTTTTCAAGGCTGACCAATATTCCATTATATTTTTCCATCATATTTTTTCTATCCATTTCTCTGCTGATGGATACTTGGGTTATTTCCATCTTTTGGCTCTTGCCAACAGGTTGCTGTGAACACTGGTGTACAGCTAGCAACTTAAGTCCATTTTCCTTTTATTCCTGAAGTGTAGTTGACACACAATGTTACATTAATTTTCGGTGTACAACATAGTGACGTCACACCCCTACACATCGTGCTGTGCTCACGTGTGGCTACCATGTCCCCATACAACACTATTACAATACCATTGACCACATGCTCTATGGGGTACCTTCTGTCCCTGGGTTGTTCCTGTTCTCAGTTCTTTGGGGTATATAGCTACAAGAGGAATTGCTGGATAACATGCTAATTCTGTTTAGCTTTTGGAGGAACCAACAAGTTATCCACAGCAGACACACCATTTTACGTGCTTACTAGCAATGTAACGAGGGTTTCAATTTCTCCACATCCTCATCAATACTATTTCATAGTAGCCA
This sequence comes from Mirounga leonina, assembly GCF_011800145.1. Taxonomy (NCBI): domain Eukaryota; kingdom Metazoa; phylum Chordata; class Mammalia; order Carnivora; family Phocidae; genus Mirounga; species Mirounga leonina. Next base: position 17,516,912 of record NW_023270763.1, on the reverse strand, counting down.
TCCTGATGGATGTGAAGTGGTTTCTCATTGTGGTTTTGATCTACATTTCCCTAATTAGCAATGTTTCATTTGCTTATTGGTTACTTGGTTACCTTTGGAAAAAATGTCTTCAAGTGCTTGACCATGTTAAAATCAGGTTTTGTTGCTGGGTTTTAGCCATTCTTCATATATTCTAGATGTTAACTCTTTATCAGATATGATTCACAAATATTTTCTCCTAGTCTGTAGATTGCCTTTTCATTCTGCTGATAGGTGTCCTTTCATGCACAAACAACTGATTTTTTACCCTGTAACTGCTGAATTTGTTTGTTCTAGTAGCTCTCCTGTGGATCCTTTGGGATTTTCTATATTCAGGATCATGTCTGTGAATAAAGATTTTACTTCTTCCTTTTAATTTGGATGCCTTTTATTTATTTATTTGGCCTAATTTCTTTGGCTCGAACTTTTTAAAAATTTTATTTATTAGAGAGAGAGTGTGCACATGCATAAGCAGGGGAAGCTGCAGGCAGAGGGAGATGGAGAAGCATGCTCCCTGCTGAGCAGGGAGCTCAACACGGGACTAGGATCCCACATGCTGGGATCATGACCTGAGCCGAAGGCAGACGCTTAACCAACTGAGCCACCCAGGTGCCCTGGCTCAAACTTTTAGTACAATGTTGAAAGAGAACGTCCTTGTCTTGTTCCTGATCTTGGGGGAAAAGCTTTAGTTTTCACCAAGTATGTTAGCTGTCAGTTTTTCACAAATGCCCTTTATCACATTAAGGAAGTTCCTTCTTTTCCTAGTTTTCTATTATTTTATCACGAAAGGACACTGGATTTTGTCAAATGCCTTTTCTGCATCAATTGAGCTGATCCTATGAGTTTTTCCTCTGTCCTATTAATGTGGTGTCTTACACTGATTTTCTTATGTTGAACCACCCTTGCATTTCTGCAATAAATCCATTTGGCCATGGTATAGGATCGTTTTAATATGCTGTTGGATTTCATTTGCTTGTATTTTGTTGAGGATATGCTAAGAACCATCTTCATTCACTTAAAAGTGTTTGTTTCACACAATACTGTTATAATAGGTGCTTTACAGGTTTTGGTTTTGGCATCAAAACCAAATGATGCCAAACCAAAATGGCATCATTTTCCTTGAGGACTGGTCACATGGAGAATAATTCTAGATTGTATCCTGAGCAATCTTTATTGTGTTGTGAGACTCAATCTGTTAAAATCCCCTCATGAATATTTTTGTTTCAGCAGGCAATTTTCTCTCTGGTCAGAAAGACAGGGTTCTGTAGAAGTTTTTCACTGCCTGGGCCTCTACTACAGATAGAGCCCTAGGACAGGGGCATCCCTGGGCCCAAGCAGGAGGAGAAAAATAAAATGGTGATTCCCTTCTTCAGACCACTGTCCCCTTTCCCTGGTTTCTCTATCTAGGTGACAAGAGTTTTAGCTACCAGAACCAAACTACTGCAACCTTGCAACTTCTGCCTGTTCTTGTGGGAAGGCCAGAGGGGGGAAAAAAAGAAAAACGAAATGGAATTTCCGATTACATTTTCCAATCACAGGTTCCCTTATCCTGGTCCTGTGACCACAGCTAAGACGGATCCCTTTGGGGTTTTTGTAGCCTGACCTCAGAGGTAAAAGCCACGAACAAAGAAAAACACCAGGAATCTCACTCCTGTATACATTGCTTAAGTTTTTACTTCCTTCCCTGATCTGCTTGCTTTTATTTTTCAGAGTCTTTAAATAACTTTTTGTATTTTCCCCCCCATTTTTAGTTGCAAGCAGTGGGAGGGAGGGTCTACTGGGCTTAACTTTTGGCCAGTATCAGAAGATGGGAAGCAACTTTTGAGAACTCACGAACCCATGCTTTCACATAGTTTCACAAGTCACTACTGCTGTTTCCCAGCTAACTTTGCTCAAACTGATGCTGGGAAGTTACATTGGAGAATCTGTGAATTTGAGCTTATTTTCATAAAAACAGCTGTCTCAAGCTCCATTTCCTCAAGTTCATGACAGTAAGTTAGTTTTGCTAATTTATGAATCTGAGCTTAATTTTCAAAAGCTGCTTCATTTTTATTTCACCCAGATTTGCTTGAACATATTTTTGAGATGATCTTCTGGAGTTGAACAAAAAAATTTTTCTTACCCTCTAAATTTGTTCCAACTCCTCCTGGCAAGTTAGTTTTGAAAACTCCTGAATCTAATCTTATTTTCATAAAAGACTACTGTTTCAGCTAGATTTGTACAATTAGCTGACCTTGAGAAGTTCATTTTGTGAACTTCTGAATCTGAGCTCATTTGTACAACAATTATCAGGTTCCAGCTAGATAAGCTCAAACTCATGTTGGGCAGTTACTTCAGAGTCTGTTTTTTAAAATACTTTTTTCATCTGAATTTGCTGTTTAAGCATCATCGGGAAGATACTTTTTTAAGATTTTGTGCATCTGAGGTGGGTTTTTTTTTTTTTTACAAAAACCTACATTTCATCTAAAGTGCTCAAATTCATGTTATTTCTTTTGAAAATTATTTGTAAATCTGAAATTTTTTGTTTTGCTTACAAAAGTTAGTTTTAGGTATTTTTAAAAAACACTCTGAAAATTTTCTTTTGGGAAAAACGTGAATATGTTTTTTACAAACTGAAGGGTATGCATTGGGAGAGGTCATCTCTTTTTCTTCCCTACAAAATGCCAGAGCTGAGGTAAAACAATGCCCAACATATTGTAGGCCTTGGTCAGTAATGCCCTGTCATACAATTCCAGGGGCACCGATCACTTTGTATCTAGGACAGGGACTGGGACAAATCTGGTCTGTGGATTATTTTTGTACAATCAACCAAGAATGGATTTTACAATTCTAAAGAGTTGTTCAAAAGCAAAGTTGGGGCGCTGGGTGGCTCAGTCAGTTAAGTGTCTGACTCTTGATTTTGGCTCAGGTCATCTCAGGGTCATGAGATCAAGCCCTGTGTCGGGCTCCACACTGGGAGTGGAGCCTGCATAAGATTCTCTCTCTCTCTCTCCCCCTCTGCCCCTACACACCCCTTGTTCTCTCTCAAAAAAAAAAAAGGGAGGAAACTTGTATGTGACAGGTCATCTGTGGCCCACAAAGCTTAAAATATTATCTAGCCCTGGACAGAGAGCTTTTACAACACTGTTGGCTGGTTACCATGCATAGACCAGAAGAGGAAAGGGACCCCTTGGAGTTGGGCAATGTAATGAATGGCTCTGCCTTCTGCTAAAGAACGCTAAATGGGCCACATTTAGTATTAAGTCAGCATAGCCCAGAGATGCATAGGCTCTTCAGCCTTTCCATCGCTTCTCCCGCCTGGTTCTACCTCTCTGTGACCCACCACTCACATGTTCAGAGTTCAGTCCTTAGCCCTCTCCTCTATGCTGCTCCTTCCAGAAGCATAATTAGCACTAATGGTTAAAAGCCAGGCTCACAGAATCAGGCTACCTTGTGTGTCTATTTCCCTCACTTCCCAGTTATGTGATCTCCAGCAAATCACTTCACCTGTTTTGGCCCTCAGTTTCCCCATCTATAAAATGGAAATAATAGAAATTTTCTAAGAGAATTCAATGAAGTGAGGTATGTAAAACACCAGCACACAAGTGGCCGATCATGTTGGCTCTGACAAACGTTACCCATTATACCTCTGACAAGCATTTATAAACCACTCACTTCGAAATCTCCCGTTCTTTTTCCATGATAGACTAATAATTGTCTCCCAGTGTCCACTCGCCCCTTCTTTTATTAATAGAACTCCCCAGGTTTGAATGAACACACAACCATCCAGCTACAGGTATTTCAGTTTTCCCCACAGGATAGGGAGAATATGAGACTTAAGTTCTAGCCAACAGGATCAGGGCAGTTTCCCAAGCCCCCCACTTCTGCTTCCCCCTCCAATGGGCTTCACAAGGACGTGGGGCTGGTGCACCAGCTTTCAGCATGTAGATGAGAACCACCACCCAGGGGACAGTGGAGCAGTAAGACAGTGGGACCCCTGGGTTCCTAGATGATCTTGTGGCACACAGTTGGTTTAACCCCAAGCCTGGAGCGCTCCCCTACCTCTGTACTGTCCCATGAGAAGTAAACTACTTCGTTTGCTTCGCTGTTTTGGAATCCCCTTGTTATAGCTTAACGTATATGCAATCCAAACTCTTAATCTCCAGCTGCCTCGCTTATGTCCCAAATGTGTCTCAACTCAACATTTTAAAATCTAACCACACTCTCGGTCCACCTTACATACCCAGCTGTTTGTATGTTCCTGAACACAAAGACTATCCCAAGTATATCTTCTTAATAGCCTTATTATAGCTATTTATTCCCAGTCAGGAGAACCTTTTGTTCTTGACTCCTACTACCTCCACATTCAACTGGTTGCAGACACCCCAGCTTGTTCTGTACATCCCTCTTTGACCCCCCTCAGCTCAGATCCTAACCACCCTGGCTCTAGATGCTTTTTATTTTCTGGTTGGCTCTCTGGCCTCCAATCCCATAGTCTACAATGCTGCTCCATTACTCTTCTCAAAACTGGATCCATTTGTGTATTTTGTTTTCAAAAGTCCAAAGCTTTTGAAATGATGAGGGGGCCCCATCCTACCTCCTGCCCATACTCCACACACTTTATAGCAAGCGCATTATTCTGTCACTCCTACAATCCTTTGCACTTGCTCTTTCTCCTTTGCCTACATCCATGCTTCTCAAATGTGGTGGAGGATCATTTACAAAAATTCGCCAATTTCCTGTGGATCAATACTTTTGGAAACACAATTCAAGTAAGAAATACGATCACACATTTAGATGTCATGGGGGTGGCGTGTTTCTCAGTGCTGACTCTTAATCATGATCCTTGTCTTTCTCAGGTCCAGGTTAACTGCAGATCACACTGGTCCAAGGACCATACTTCCCACAGGTCCACACTAAGTCTCCCCTTCGCCTGCCTGGAGAACCACCACCCAAGCCCCCCTCAAGGTCCAACCAGCGCTGCTGCCTCCGTTATGCTTCCCTGATAGTTATGCTCCGGAGTCACATCCTATTCAACACCTTGCAAACCTTCCAAACCCCTGGTAGAACTTATCACATGGTATTAAAATTTTCTGTCCAATGTCAAAGAGCAGCAGACTCTCTGAAGTCAGAGATACATAGGAGTCATCTCTGCATCCTGAGCCTTGTGCCTATCATGTGGCAGAAGCTCAGAAACATAGTCAGCAAATGAATGTGTCCAACCCAGCTCTGTGGCAACATGCAGACAAGCAGGCACTGTAACAACACCACACAGAACTTTAATAACTCGGGGTGTGCTCTACGACTGAGAGGCTGAAGGGCCTGGGCCGGAGACACAGCAGCGAGGCCATCAGTAGGCTGTCTGAGACTGCTGCTGGCGGTAGCCACCCCGGCGCATGTAGCCCTCGTTCTTGCGGTAGCCGTCCTTCTGGTCTGCGGGGGGAGTAGAGGGGAGGAGGACATGAATGACAGTGCAGAGGTGGGAAGGGGGCCAGGACCCTAGGAGAACAGAGAGCCAGAACCACTGACCTCGGAAGTAGCCACCGTAGGTGCCCTGCTTGTGGTCGAACACCCGCTCATTATTTTCCACCAGGCTGCCCAGCTTCTCCGCCAGCTGCAGGGCCAGATTCTGCTGGGCGGTGGGCTCCGTGCGGTGCATCACCACCGTCTGCGTCGGCTGGTCCAGGGAGGCCTGACGGGAGTGAGGCAGAGAACGGACATGACACAGGTCTCCACTCCAAGCTCCCCATGACTCCACCTGCCCATTTTCCACCCTGGCCCTTACCATCAACTCCTCGTTAATGATCATCTTGCTGATGATGGAGTGCACAGTGGGCAGGTCCAGTTCAAACATGTCAGACAGAGTCTCCATGCTGGGGAGAAAAAAGGCAGAGAGCAGGGAGCAATCAGGAGCCTGGACCATGAAGCTGGGGCCCCTCTGCCATCCCAGGGCCCATCCTACCTGATGGAGTCATAGACGCTGCTGTAGGTGAAGAGGTAGGTCCGCAGTGACTCTTCCTGAATCTTCCTGTGCGGAGAAGGGAGAAAAGGGGAGTGATCTTCAGGGAAGGAGGCCAACCAGTCTTTTGTTCCCTGCCCACCATGGCTCTCCTTTCTGCTCACCTAACCAGCATGGTTCGGACTTTGTCAGCCTCGGGGAAAAGGTCCCACACTTTGCCATTCATCTTTTCATTGATGATAAAACTGTGGCAGGTCTTCCAGTCGCCCATCTTCATAGCCTTGGAGGCAGCAACCACGTGTTCCCTCATTGACTCAGGGGGACCTGAAAGGTTGGGAATGAGGCAGGGCCCAGGGGAAGCTTGGGACCATGGCTCCTGCCTCAGGCACCGCTCAAGGAAGAACATGGGACAGGAGAGCAAACAACCAGACTGGGACTCTCCCAGCTCTCCATTAAACAGCTATATGATTCTATAAATCACTTAATATCAAACTATATTTATATAGACTAAATCAGTCTATGGCATGCTTCAGGGGATTGGTGAGCCCCTTGAAAATGTTGGCAAATTATTGTGTCTATCCTCACACACATTTCCCTAGGAAAAGGTACATAGCTGTTGTCAGATTCTTAGATTTCCTGACCTAAACAAATTTTTTCTTCCTTCTTTTTTTTAAGTAGGCTCCACACCCAGCATGGAGCCAAACATGGGGGCTGAACTCAGGACCCTGAGATCAAGACCTGAGCTAAGATCAAGAGTTGGGACACTTAACCAACTGAGGCATCCAGATGCCCTGACCTAAAAAAATTTCTAATATCTCAATTGGAACTGTATCTGCCAAACATCATTCCTTCTTATACCACCTTCATGATTTAACCATATCTGTATTATCACTGCTTCAGCGTATTTTTCTTTAAAGACAACCCAGGAGAAGAAAACATGGCAAACAAGAGTAACTGGAATTCAGAGTAGACAACTAAAGTGCAAAACCACTATGACTGGAATGGATGGCAGGTGTAAAGAAACATGACACAGCAGACCCTAGCACAGGGAGCAAGCTCAAAGGTGTAATAGATCAGCCCAAAGAGAAATGTATGAATGAGGCTAAGTATAAGGAAGAGAACACAACCCTTCTGATCAGCTTCTACTTTGTCACTTTTAAAAAAGGCAAAGTTAGGGACGCCTGGGTGGCTCAGTCCGCTAAGCATCTGCCTTTGGCTCGGGTCATGATCTCAGGGTCCTGGGATCGAGTCCTGCATCGGGCACCTTGCTCAGTGGGGAGCCTGGTTCTCCTTCTGCCTGTCGCCGCTCCCCCTGCTTGTGCACTCTCTCTCTGTGACAAGTAAATAAATAAAATCTTAAAAAAATAATAAAAAAAAATAAATAACAGAGGCAAAGTTAGAGATTCAAAGACTATTTCTCTACAAAACCAACAGTAGCACAGACCTGAACTAGAAAGTGCCTTTTGGTCCTAGGCAGTCATAGAGAGGCAGGGACTGCAGTGAGCCAGAGAGCCCTAAGTGATGCTAGAGATACAGACTTTTTCAATTTTGCAATTAAAATAAAATAAAGCTTCTGGGCACCTGGGCGGCTCAGTCAGTTAAGCATCTGCCTTCGGCTCAGGTCATGATCCCAGGGTCCTGGGATTGAGTCCCACATCGGGCTCCCTGCTCGGCGGGAAGCCTGCTTCTCCCTCTCACTCAAATAAGTAAATAAAATCTTAGAAAAGGCATCAAGGGACGAATGAGCAAGTCTGCTGCCCTGCAGAGCCCCACACTCACCCAGCAGGGGCTGTCGCTCGCCCACCCGCAGCTGGTGATGGAACTGCTTGCTGATCATGCGTCGGCGGGCATCACTCTCGTGGGCAGCCATGTAAGGGATCTCCAGGAGCATGGCAGACACCAGATAAACACACTCCAGCAGCTCCAGGTTGATATGCAGGTGGAAGGGCACCTGCCGGCGCCGCTCCACCTTCTCCTGCTCCTGGTTGCGCTCCTGCAGGCTGCGCAGCAGCAGCCCCTGGCCCAGAAGCTCCTTGGCCCGGCCGCTGGACTGAATGTCCAGCAGGGCATTGTGCGCATCTTTGGTCAGGCCTTGGCGGAAAGCACAGATGCCCAGCTGCACCATGGTGCGGTTGTACAGGATCTGGGAATGAAGGGCAACGCACTCAGAAGTGACAACCACAAGGCAAGCTGTTCATCCAGTCAACAAATCTACGCTGAGCACCTCCGAGGTGCTAAGCACTAGGCTATGCGCTGGGACAGAGAACAAAACAGACAAGTCCCCATCCTTCCACGGAGCTTACGTTCTAGGGATAAGGGGATGGAGAACAAAATAACCACAATATGCAGATGGGTACGCAGGCCAAGGAGAAAAATAAAACACAGGAGGGAGTTAAGAAGGGAGCCATGTGGTGGTGGTAGGAACTCCCAATTTTATATAGGATAACTAGGGAAGGCCTCATTTTGAAGGGAATGTTTAAATAAAAACCTGACAGAAAAAAAGAGACCAAGTCATGCAGATATCTGGAAGAGTATTCTAGAAAAAAGGAAAAGTCAATGCAAAAAGGCCCCTGTGGAAGAACTGTGCGAGGTGTACTCAAGGAACCAGGAGAGCTATATGGCTGGAACTGTAAAGATGTGAGCATAAACTGGACAGGCAAGCACATGGCCCGCAGGCCACATTAATGTGTGTTTTTTTTTAAAGGTTTTATTTATTTGACAGAGAGAAAGACAGCGAGAGAGGGAACACAAGCAGGGGGAGTGGGAGAGGGAGAAGCAGGCCTCCTGCGGAGCAGGGAGCCCGATGTGGGGCTCGATCCCAGGACCCTGGGATCATGACCTGCGCTGAAGGCAGACGCTTAACGACTGAGCCACCCAGGCGCCCCCACATTCATGTTTTTAAAATGGGAAACCATGGGAAGCTTTTGAGAAAATAAATGATATAATCTGACTTAACAGGGTTAACCCTGGCTGCTGCATTAGGACCAGCCTGAAGGAAAAGAAAGGCAGACAGAAGCAGAGACCAGGAAGAGATGGTGGCTCGACCAGAGGGCAACAGTGGAAGTGATAAGCAGTCAGGTGTGGACTCTGAATACAAGAGGCAGGGGAATCAGAGGAGGGATGTGAAAGAAAAACAAGAATCGAGTCTGACTCCGAGATTTCTGGCCTAGGCAATTGAAAATATGGACTTGCCACTAATTAAGATAGGGGAAGATTTTAAGTAGTATAGATTCTGGGTGGGGGGGGTGCAGATAAAGTCTTTATCGATGACAATAAAAGTATATAGATCAGTATCAGTCCTGAACACAGATGCAAAGAGCCTGAAAAAGTATTAGCACACACAATCCAGCCATATATAAAAAGAGATAATAGATCATGATCAAATAGGCCATATCTCTGCAATGAAAAGCTGATACAAAAATCTAAAATCATGGTTACTCATCACATGAACACAATAAAGGAGAAGTAACTGCATCATTATCAGTAGATGCAGAAAAAGCTCTTGACAAAATTCAACCATCTATATAGGACAAAAATTCTCAACTAGGATCAGAAGAGAACTTCGTCAATCTCAGAAAGTGCATCTACAAAAATACTACAGCTAACGTTATACTCAGTGGTAAAATGCTGACCGCTTCCCTAAGACTGGGGACAAGGCAAGGTGTTTGCTCTCACTACTTCTATGCAGCACTAAGTACTGGATATCTAAGTTATTGCAATATGGCAAGAAAGAGAGAAAAAAGGAGGGGCACCTGGGTGGCTTAATTGGTTAAGCATCTGCCTTTGGCTCAGGTCATGATCCCGGGGTCCTGGGCTCCCTGTCTGTTTCTCCCTCTCCCTCTGCCCCTCTCTCCTGCTCATCCTCTCCCCCTACCTCTAATAAACAAACAAAATCTTTTAAAGTAAAAAAAAAAGGAAAGAGGAAAGTCATAAAGACTGGTATAATAATAAAACTATCTATATGCAGATGACATGATTATTTTGGCAGAAAAGCTAAACAAACAAGTGAATAGACTATTAAACCAAATAAGTAAATTTAGCAAAACAGATGCATTTAAGACCAAAATACAAAAATGAACTGTATTTTTATATACCAGTAGTTAATTAACAATTGGAAAATGAAATAAAAAAATTACATTTACAATAGCATTCAGACTCATAATATTCAGGAATAATTTCTTCTTTTTTTTTAGAGAGGGAGAGAGAGAAAGCACGGCGGGGGAGGGGGATGGAGGGGGAGGGGGGGTAGTGGGAGAGGGAGACAGAATTTTAAGCAGGCTTCATGCCCAGCATGGAACCCAGTGCAGGGCTCGATCTCTCGACCCGAAGATCATGACCTGAGCCAAAATCAAGAGTCAGAAGCTTAACCAACTGAGCCACCCAGGAGCCACTTCAGGAGTAATTTCTTAAGAGACGTGCAATACTTCTACAGTGAAAATCATAAAACGCTGCAGAGAGAAATTACACAAAGAGAGAAGGTATAAGATTGAAAGGTTCAATGTTGTTATTAAGATGTCAATTTTCTCAAAACTGATTTATAGATTCCACAGAATTCCAGGAGGCATTTTTGTAGAAATTGACAATAGAATTCCAAAATTTATGTGGAAATGCAAAGATAACAGAATATCCAAAGCGTTCTTAAAAAAGACCAAAATGGAAAGACTCATACTACCTGACTTTAAAACTTATTTACAGGCAGAGATGAATGAAGGAAACAGAACAAAAACACACTTACAATTATGAGGACATAATGGGCTTTTACATGCGGTTTTCCACAAAGGCACCAAAACAGTATGATGGGGAAAGAATGTCTTTGACCCTGACTTCATACCATCTAAATGTGAAAGCTAAAACCTTTAAGAACTTTCAAAAAAAAAAAAAGTATCTTTGTTAACTGGGAAGGTTTCTTTAGACAGGACCCCGAAAATAATAAGCATAAAAGAAAAAACTGTTAGACTACACCACAAGACATGCTATTAAAAATGAATCGGTAGAACACACACAGGAAGAAAATATCTGGAAAACATTCATTTGACAAAGGCCTGGCATCCAATGAAAAGTGGTCAACTTCAGGGGTTACCAGGGAACTAGGAACCAACACCATAACGAGATACCATTAAACAACAACCAACATGGCTTAAATTGAAAAGATAAACAGCACCATATATCAACAAGGAGTATAATATGCACACATTCTGGTACGAGTGTAAAGTGGTGTAACCACTTTTGGGTTTCTTATAAAACTGGACACACATCTACACTTTGATACAGCAAATTCTACTCTTAACTATTTACCCAAGAGAAAATGTACAGCCACACAAAGGCTTAAAAATGTTCCTGGTAGCTTCTTTATGATAGCCCCACACTGGAAACAGACCAGGAGTCTATCAAGAGGAACACAGATCAAGAACTTGAGATAAATCCACGTACTGGAATAAGAAAGGACAAATGGGAATGCTATTTAAAAACCGCCATCACATGGGTTTGCCTCAGGTTTGCAGGTTCACAATGTGCACTGTTCTCCACTTCAAGATTGCTTCATTGTTTTAAACACATTTACAGGACCTGCGCTTAGACACAGCTGCAATGCTCCCGTGTGTCAATGTCCCCCACGGCACTGCCACATGCACAGTCAGCGGTCCCACTGTCCTGTCCCAACACACCACACAGCATCTGGGTCCCGTCTTTCCTTAGTTTAACGACTTAAGGTTTTTCTCACCTTCTAAAATAAGAGATTTCCTGGGGCGCCTGGGTGGCTCAGTTGGTTAAGCGACTGCCTTCGGCTCAGGTCATGATCCTGGAGTCCCAGGATCGAGTCCCGCATCGGGCTCCCTGCTCGGCAGGCAGTCTGCTTCTCCCTCTGACCCTCCCCTGTCTCATGCTCTCTCTCTCTATCTCATTCTCTCTCTCAAATAAATAAATAAAATTCTTTAAAATAAGAGATTTCCTAATGCTCTCAACTAGACACACACTAGGATCGTAAGCGTTAGCTGAACCCAAATCTCCAGCCCAGAGGCCTCTAGCGCTGTCAGAACAGGCCACAACACGGGAATGGGCAGGAGGATCAGAGCATGTCAGCACGTGGGAAGGACCAGCCAGACAGGTAGCTAACCTGGTGGAGCCATCCTGCCCCAAGGGCGGGGCCAGAGCGCCTCCTTCCCATCCTACCTGTACTGGCGGGTCTGCGTGCTGAATGTTGTCTTGCAGGTGGCTCATGAGCATGAGGTCCCGCGCCTGGTACCAGCGGGAGTGCAGGGCATGGTGGTAGATGTGGCAGAGGATGGCGCACGTGCGGATGCGGTCTGTGCGGTCCTTGGCGTAGATGTACTTGCACAGCCTCTCCATCAGCACAGCCGAGTCCTCGCCCTCGTTCTCTGCCTGGTCTTGCTCAGACTGGGGAGAGTGGGGCAGGATGTCGTCAGGAGAAGATCCGGCAGAGACGGCTCAGGCTTCAGCAACCAAAGGTGAGACTCTGTCCAGCCTCGTGCCCGGCCCTCCCTGCTCCGCCTCAGAGAATTCCCAGGGAACGGATTTGCCGTCACGTCCAGACAGACACCTCCCTCTCCCCCGCGACGTGGCTGCGAAGACTCACCTTTGAGGAGCCCTCAGGGGGCGTGAGCTGCCGCTGGTGGGCCTTGTAATCAAACTTGTAGTAGGTGTGGAGGATGCGCCTCAAGTAGACGCGACAGATCTCCTCGGTGGTGCCCTTCTCCTCCAGGTAGCGCTGCACACGCTCGATGATTGCACACACCTGCGCCTCGTCCTTCAGGTGCTCCACGTACTCTGGCAGGGAGAGCCCCCCTCCGCTCAGCCGGGTGCCGGGCTTTCCCCATTATCTGTCCCCCATCAATCCAACTACCTCTAGGTTTTTTACGCACCCATCAGCAGTCTCCTCACTGTGCCCTGAAAACACCATCCCCTCCCTGCACGCTCACACTTCTGTTCCTCCGGGTGTGCTCTTCTGCTGCTTCCTCCCGATTAACTCCTCCTCCTCATTTGGATCTTACCTTAAATGGCCCCCACCTTACGCCTTAAGATGCTTTCTTCAACCATTATCTACGGTGGCCACCCTATCTCTCACTAACACAGGTCCCCGTCCCTGTTTAAATTTCTGCAATGGCGTTTTATTAACTCATTGAAATGCCTTTCTCCAGCACTGAAATGTAAGATTCAGTGAAGCGTGAAAGGCCTCTGGCTGCCTCGTTCATCACTACACCCCTGACTCAGCGGGCACATGTGGGCATTCACATTTCACCGAGTAAATGTCTTGCACTTTTCCCAACCCAAATGCCTCTGATCCAAGCCAAACAAGAAAGTGGACTGACGCCAGACCCCAATGATTCTCGAAGTATAGTCCCTACATAGCAGCATCACCTGGCAATATGTAAGAAACGCAAAATTTGGAGGACACCCCCACCCCGACCTATTGAATCTGAAGCTATGGCAGTGGGGCCTAGCATCTTCCCAGGCCCTCTGTGTGAATTCTGGGGTAAGGGAAGGGCTCGCTCCCCAGATACTTTGTTAATAAAACCCTTAGTTTTATTCCCTGCACCTTCCCTCTCACTGATGCCCATGCTTGCCCAAGCTTACCTTGAGAGTGAGGATCAGTATTTTGCATTATTTTGGTAAATTCTTCATCCATTCGTTCCACCAGGGTTAGGATACAGCCACGGACACGAAGTGGCTGGACAAGAAGGCAAAGGAAGAGCAAACAAATTAGCCCAGATCTCAGTGCCAGGCTTTGACCCTTCTGTCTCCACTGAGCCTTCGCAAGCAAACAACACACACCTTCAATTTCTCTCTTTACCTGGTCAACATTGTGCAGATTCTCACTCTCCTCCAGAATGTTCTCTCCAACAAAGATGTTGGGGTTTGCAAACAGGATGTCCATCAGCTCATTGATGCAGTCCAGGCACTTCTGCCACATCTCAGGCTGTCAAGAGAACAGATGGCAGTGAGAGGCGTGAAGGTGGAAGAAGCAGAGGCCTCCCAAGAGCCCCTTCACCAGGAATCCATGGGGCCTTCAACTACCAAGACTGCTCCCACAGTCCTCAAGTTTTAAGACATTAGGCAACCCCCCACCCCCACCCCGATCAAACCACTAGTTCAGCTCTAGGATGCTCCTCTTCATTGCCCTCACCTTCATGTACGTGGCCAGGTTCGGGTTGTAGTCATAAAGAGAGGCGATGATATTGAACTTGATCTTGACTATAACACCCTCCCCCAGGTTGTTTTCAGATGCAATCTGAACCAGCAGCTGCAGCAGTTCAATCTGGGCTGCCCTGGAGGGGAACAGAAGGGGGTGAGGTAACAGAGACAAATCAAAAAACCTCATCCTGTCACAGTGTGCCCTCTTCAGGCAAGCAAGGCAGCGTCATTCCCATTACCCTCCTATCCTCACCACCTGCGTACTTGCTTCTCCTTTATAAATTCCAAACAGAAGCAGCAATAATGCTAACAATCTGCCATCCTCTTCAGTTACCAAATAATTAAAGAACGTGAGTCTTCCCATTTTGCAGATGAAAAAATAATCCCCAAAGTTTTAAGTGACTGGTTTAAGATCAAAGGGAGAGTAAAGAGCAGAAAATTTTTGACTAGCATGTTCCAAGTATACCAGTCCTTCAACTATAGCCACACACAGATCTTTCCAAACAGTGCTATTTCCCCACCAACCTCCATCCATGTTTTAGAGAAAGAGAGCATTCACCCTGTAATCTCACAGTCCAGGCCCATGAATCTTACCGATCCGTTCCCTTCTTGCCTCGTGCCTGTAGGATCTCATTCAGTTTCTTGATGACAACAGCGTGGGTGATCTCGGTCCCCTTGGCAAACATTTTTGGCTTCTCCTGGGCAACACATGTCCTATCATGTGCAAGCTGATATAAACCCATTCTTACCCTAACTTTTCTCCCAAACCAACCAGGGGGGCACCTGTATGCTCTCCCAAATGGTTTCTCAATTCATTTTAATACTAAAGCCCAGGGCACCTGGGTGGCTCAGTCATTTAAGCGTGTCTCTTGGTTTTGGCTCAGGTCATGATCTCATGGGTCATGGAATTGAGCCCCGCATTGGGCTCCACGCTCAGCAAGGAGTCTGCTTGAAGATTCTCTCCCTGTGCCCCTTTCCCCACTCAAGCATGTGCACATGCTCTCTCAAATAAATAAATAAACCTTAGAAAAAAACAAAAACAAAAAACCCAAAAACCAAAAAACATGAAACACTAAAGCCCTCACCTTAACGAGGGGCACTCCACCCCGGACCCTTTCCCACTCCCCGCCTTCGTTGTCTTCCTCCTCCTCATCCAGGCGCTTAGATTTCCTATCGTGCTTTTTCTTGGCTTTGTCCTCCCGTTTCTTCTCAGCCGCCTTCTTGTCCTCCTCTGTGGTGGGGGCCCTGCCAGGAGACATGGGAGAACATGAAAGACCAGTCCCCACTCCACCTCTAAGGCTTCTTCTTCCCACGAACTTCTCTTTTTCTCCATCAAGCCCTGGGTTCAAGTTATATTCTATGAGAGTGAACTAAAGTTAACCATAACCATAACCAAAGCAAGGACTATCAAGCATGTGAATCTGCCAGACTACTAACCAAGGCCTGTCACCATATCACACCCACTAAGAAAACCTTATGAAGGGAACAACGGGGCCTGGCCTATTAAGGTAGAGGGGCCAACCCAGCCACCGTGGACACAGAAACAGCCTGCCATGTTGCCCCACAGCTAACCTCCCAGGTTTTCCAGAGGAAACTATATCCGTAAGAGACACAGTTGTTCTCACAGTTGCTCTTTAATACTAGTTGCTCTATCTAATCTTTTCACCAGCCACCAACTATCAGTTTGAAATTAGCATAAAAAAATTTGCTGTTCCCAGACTGACTGCTCCACGCTTATGAGAATTAAACTAAATTCTGGGGCGCCTGGGTGGCTCAGTTGGTTAAGCGACTGCCTTCGGCTCAGGTCATGATCCTGGAGTCCCTGGATCGAGTCCCGCATTGGGCTCCCCGCTCAGCGGGGAGTCTGTTTCTCCCTCTGACCCTCTTCCCTCTCATGCTCTCTCTCAAATAAATAAATAAAATCTTTAAAAAAAAAAACAAACTAAATTCTGAATTTAAAAAACAATTGCTTGGGGGCGCCTGGGTGGCTCAGTCGTTAAGCGTCTGCCTTCGGCTCAGGTCATGGTCCTAGGTCCTGGGATCAAGCCCCGCATCGGGCTCCCTGTTTGGCGGGAGGCCTGCTTCTCCCTCTCCCACTCCCCCTGCTTGTGTTCCCTCTCTTGCTGTATCTCTGTCAAATAAGTAAATAAAATCTTAAAAAAAAACAACAACAATTGTTCGGGGCCCCTGGGTGGCTCAGTTGGTTAAGCATCTGCCTTCGGCTAAGGTCATGATCCCAGGGTCCTGGGATTGAGTCCCGCGTTGGGGTCACTGCTCAGTGGGGAGCCTGCTTCTCCCTCTCCCTCTGTCTGCCGCTTCCCCTGCTTGTACTCTAATAAATAAAAATCTTAAAAAAATAAATAAATAAAAATAAAAAACAATTGTTCAAGACAACAAAATTCCCCTACAAAAGCAAAAAGACCACTGGCAATCCCAAAGTGGTCTCAGGCCACTTGGTGTCTGAAACCATCTCCAAACTTTAATACTATATAATGAAATATAAACTCAACAACAGAAACAAATTATCTCAAACTTTACATAGATACTGATGAACAAATCTTTCCAGACTCAACAGATACTCAAATAATAATTCTCATCAATTGCCATTTAAATATCTCCAAACAAATTTCATTTTAACTGCTTAAAAGGTATGAATATGTTTTAGTAATAATTTATAAATTTGCCAGCTGGATCACTTTTCTGCTTGCCAAATGATGTATGCCAGAACTCAACAGCTTGAGGGTTTTCTCCCTGTACTACAGCAACACTCAAAAGCTCACCTTATAGATAAAATCCTTTGCAAACACACTAAGTATGTTTAACTAAACTGAAACCTCTTGGTCATATCCCTAAAGCTCTGAAAAGATCAAAAAACCTAATGCTATTTTTAAAATCAATGCTGCTTAAATTTCAAAAGAACTTAATCTTTCCAGGCCTAAAATTTTACTCCTAGCCCTAAGGATATTGGGATTCTTACTTCAAAAACACAATGAACTCTCAACCTATGAAATTCCTTTTTTTTTTTT